>NC_056728.1:1860638562-1860863562 GCF_019279795.1 Protopterus annectens | reverse complement strand
CACCTTTTCAAATGGCCAAGATGGGACATTTTCGGAACACACATCAGATTTTACAAGCCGACACATACCCACGGTCAGTACAACAGATAGAACTTTACTTATTTGCCTACATGAAAGCCTATTGTTGTAGCGGTTTGGTTGCTTATTCAGTTTCTTGTAACATTTAGGTATTGTAGATACTGCAATAATTATTTTCTGCTATTACATAACATATGGGACATAATTATGTCCTACAATCCCAGGACATTTGCCATTTGAAATGTCTTTTGTCAGGACACAACTGTCCAATGATGGACTGTCCCTCGCAAAGCGGGACAGATGATAACCCTACTGCGGACACCAGATTGTTTGGGCCAACACATAGCCACGGTCAGTGCAGGTTTAGAACATTCATTTGTTTCCTAGCTGTGTGCCTTATAACCTTTGGCACTTTTGTTGTTTGCCTGTTTCTTGTACGAATTACATTTATTCTGTCCTGACGTGACCACTTTAGGCAACTGTTACATGCAGTATGGTGCATAGTTATTTCCTATGGTCACATGACATTTGGCATTGTACCATTGTTGGTCAGGTCACACCTACACACACATTAATTGTCCCTCACACAGTGGATCAGGGGTATCCTGTTTACGTCAGTGCCTTCATCACCCTTATACCATGTGCCACTATGCGAATGTGTGCAATATATTCTCTCACTTATTCATGTCGGGACACATGTTTCACACGGGCAGGTGTTTGATCCTGGGTAGTAGGTTATGCATGACCATTTAGGGCTGGACAGTGTCGTGCACAACTAATGCACATTCCAGCTTGTGTCCAGATATCTACAGGACTGGACTTTGTGTCTTCCATTCTAATGTTTACACAGGTTACTTATCCCATGAGGGATATCCCAAAAATTGAACAAGACCAAAACAAGAGATATACCGAACATTCTTCTGGCGTTATGAAAATATGCTGGGGGTTTTACATGCAAGGGATACATTGTGTGCAATCCTGCAACTGCCTAGGGTGACACTACCTACTACATATGCGTAGTGGTCACTATGTGTAGATGTGGCTGCAACAAACTAGTAAGCCAAGTATGGCTGGATTTGGTGGACGTTCAGGTAAGGGAGCAAGTTGTGTGATGTGGAGGGGATGCTGGGTAGTCCATTATGCATCCAGGTGTGTTGCATTTGTTATGGCCAGTTCCATCAAGACCAATCTGTGGGTATGTGCCGGTGACATGTCTATACATTTGTATCGCACATTTCAATATTCATATGTTTGTGGGATTGTGTTCTACAGTATGGCCCATCTGGTTGTATTGCAGCTGTTTATACATGCTTTTGTGTTTCTTTCTGCTTCCCCCGCTGCTCCCTCATACACCTCCGGTTCACCTATTCTGCATACGACACAGTATTGCCTTGGAGGATTGTACCATTACCCATCCCCCTACACACACATATCCCTCACACCCCATACATCACTGCTTTGGTTGTTGGCCCATGACATGGCCAGAGTAACACATTGAATACCCTACATATGTCAGGTACCTGTATGGTTGTGTGGACTACCCTGCCATGTTTGCTTTCCACATGCTATACCTCACACACATAGGTACACGCCCATACTTAACTTTCATTACATGGTTGATATACCCGGGTACTACCCGTTCAACTGTGACACATCCTGACAAGTTCGGCTTGTACCGCTGATTTGCGGATTTTGGCTGACTGTTCTAATCATTGGTAGGATGCCACCTTTTCCTATGTCCGGGATGGGATATATTCTGTACACATATCCAACTGTACTTGACAGCACATCCCCACAGTCGACAGTACGGATAATAGTGTTTCTTTCAGCCTATATGTTTCCTTATTGTTGTAGCTGTTTATATGCTCCTTCTGTTTCATTTACATGTTTATTCTATTTCCTGTCACATTTGGTATGTGAATTATGGACATACCTTTTGTATGTGACTATTACATGCCTTGTGGGATATGATTTGGACATACAGTCGGTAGATATGTACATTTATCATGTATTTTGTTATGGACACATCTGCCCAGCTGTGTACCCTCCCTCACATTATGGGTCAGCTGGTGACCCTAACCATTGGGCTGGACGTACCTACTGGTGGCTCGCTAACATATGATGCGTTTCACTTCCACTTGGTATAGCTATCTACACTGCGATGGACTATGGGCACATGGTTTTCCATGTCATTTGTTTGCGGGATAGGGACCCGTTATTCCCTACCATGCGTTTATGTTTGCTTCTTCATTTTGTGTTCGCAGGAACTTTCTTGCATGCTTTGCATACGTTTCAGTATCCACGGACACTGACAGATGTGATTACTATCTTGGAACTTGTTATATGCAAGCATTTTAGGTTGCACGTTGACAGCTGGCATTTCCACGTCTCCGTGCGGCACTGCGACATGCCCTATGCACTCGCTCTCATTTCCTGTGCACGTGGCTGTGGCAGCAGCGCCTTCATTAATATGCATTTGGCGCTACTGCGCCATCTTCATGCCGCACTGTCAGTGCAAGCCTACCGCCGGCCTTGCGCCGAGCTTCATGAATCCCGGGGATAGAGTATAATTGATGCATGCAGTGATATCTATGGGCTGTGCTGTGTAGTGCATGGTCTGCTGTCACTGTTCATCTGACATTCTCACTCATCTTAAATTTTTTATTATCTGTTAAAAAATAATACTCATGTTATTGTCATGTCTGAGTGTTCACTGACTCCTATTCATTGATGTTGAAAGGCATCATATAAAAATAATTCACATTTTTGTCTGCTTTCATGAATAAGTTCTGTTTAATGATTACTTAAATATACAAAAGTAATTAATATTGTCAACAGTGAAATACTTCCTGAGTTAAGAATGAAAATCACTTGGCACCACAGGACCCGGAAGCATGTAAACAAAGGCTTTCAAAATAAGCAGATGAAGAAATCAAACAGCTGCTAGGTCTCCAAAAAGATCCTTTAATGTAACCAGGCAAAGTAAAAATCCACAATATCTTCCAAGCGCTTCACTCGACCACATGCGAGCTTTCTCAAGGTAAACAACATTGCTGGAAGTTCATTCACATTAAATACTTCCAGAATCATCACATGACTTCCTGTGAACCTTTCCCAACAGGAAAATCACCATATAAGGAAATTCTAAAATACATTCTTATTATCATTAAAAATAATTCATTTTCTAAAAATAATTCATTTTCTAAAAATGTCTTGGCGACTGAATAGCATAATGAACTTAAAATTGAATACAAACTATTAAAATGTGTCATAAAACAATTCTGTAAAATGTTTTTATAGTTTTATAATACAAATAAGTGCAAAAAATATTATAAAACTATAAAAACATTTTACAGAATTGTTTTATGACACATTTTAATAGTTTGTATTCAATTTTAAGTTCATTAAGAAAATTAATTATTTTAGAAAATGAATATTCTGGAAGTATTTAATGTGAATGAACTTCCAGCAATGTCTTGAGAAAGCTCGCATGTGGTTGAGTGAAAGCGCTTGGAAGATATTGTGGATTTTTACTTTGCCTGGTTACATTAAAGGATCTTTTTGGAGACCTAGCAGCTGTTTGATTTCTTCATCTGCTTATTTTGAAAGCCTTTGTTTACGTGCTTCCGGGTCCTGTGGTGCCAAGTGATTTTCATTCTTGGTTTGATTTTTCTTTTAGTTTTGGTGTTTTTTGTCGACTTCCTGAGTTAACGTATTGCAAATGTAAGGAAAATGTCTTATACTGCTTGTTTTATATTATGCCATTTCTTCTCAGATTATTCTATTCTATTGCACATAAGATTAATTTTATGCTGCCATACATAATACATTCTGACCCCAGAAACATGAAAAGTTATCATCATTTGTGCAGTGGGGAGGGTGAAGAGGTAGCAGTGTAAGTTTACATGGCAGTATAGTTATTTTAATTTGCTATTTGCTTATGATACATGTATCTTGAAGATTTTTGTGCATTACTACTTTTATGTTGTAGGTACCTTCCACTTGTAAGAATGGTAATCTGTGTGGAATTGCTTTTTGTTTACTTCTCAGTGATGATATACATACTAGTTTTACAGAGATTAAATGCATACATTTGCAAACTTTACCCCCCAAACTCCCATTCCAATTAAACAGACAGCTGTGGGTTTGAAGATGATTCACAGTAGTTCAAGACAACACATAATAGGGTAGGTGATGGTGCAAGTGATTTTAAGGAGGGACTACCACCAGAATTGTAAGGTGTGTTGGTGTGATGCTGTGGCATACTTGATGCAGGTGATCCTGCTGTCACTGATCTGACAGTGCTGCATGACAGTGACAGTGATCATGACCTCAAATGTGAGGTTCTGCTAGGTGTAGATGAAGGTTGAAATGGCTTTTGTGAAATGTGTTATGCTTTTTCACTTTGACTACTGACATTACTGTCCTGAGGTGCAACAGTATTATCATGAGATCTCCCCCCACATGTCTGGATAGTACCCTGCCCTCTGCTCCTTGCAGAATTGACTCCAGCTTGACTGTAATATGTTTTAACTGGAGTATGAATGTAGGTGGCTATCAATGCTTGGTGTACCACCATACTTCTTATCAGTGTGATTGTGGTATTATCCCTGCTCTCTACCAGTTCCAAGTAGTGCTGGAAATCATCACCCATACCCAGGAGGACTCTGACCATTTCCAGATGACTCTCTGTGACAGTGCTCTGAGCACTAACAATGTCATAGTACATTTCCTGTTGGGCAGCCAATGCTTTACATGTTTCCTGGGGTAGCTGTAAGAAATTTGTGCACCTGGCTCTACTTTGTAAAGGTGTCACTGTGGACACTGTTACTTATGAATAGCTGCCATCATCCTCAAAGTGTTTTACTATGTTTGGAGCTACTGATCTAGAAGGTGGGGTTTCCACCTGTACAGGGATGAGTGGCATGTCAGCTTGTGCTTGACTTTGAGCTGCACTGTCACTTTCTGCAGAGTAATAGCATTCAATAAAGTATGCTTGCAAGGGGGTAAGTGGAACTCTTACCATGCATGCTGCCTTCATTTCCATTCTTCACTGATGCAAAAGGTTCATCAAATAATAATTATAATTACACCATTCTTTATCAGCATTCAATTCTGTTTATATAAATGTGTGTTACTGATTTTAAACCAACCTTCCTGAGCAGAGTGTCAGGCATTGGTAAGATGGAGCAGTGTCCGTACTATCTCTAATTATTCCTGTCCACCATTTTCTGTGTCATTGTAATCCCCACAGATGAATAAAAGGTATTCCTGGAGTTAATTGAGTATGATTATGGTATGAGAAATTGCATTCTGCCTGACCTTACTTCTAACACATGCTACTGTATCATTTGCCCTTTTCTTGTACTGTGCCAATGCTCGATTTCTGACACCCACTGAATTAATTTCAACAACTACTTGAAGCCAGGTCTTGTTCCTCTTGGTTTGTTTGGGCCCCCTTTTACCAAAAAGAAGTTTCCCATATGTCAAAAATGCTGCCATAAGGAGACAATTGTCCTCATGGCTGAATTTATCCTTTCTCTGCTCTAATCCCTTATTTTTCATCATTGCTACATGTGCAAAAAAAGTGTGGCAATAATGTATGGATGCAATCAACCTTTAAAGTATAAAACACTGAACAAGTTTTCCTGCCACCCATATTAAATAAAAATGTTACTTAACACAAACCGTATAATTACATATAGAAATCTCAATAGAGCTATGTAAAATTGCAATATATTACCTATAGTTTATTTGGGTCATGAAGGAAATCACTTTTGTCACAAAAAGTATCCTTGCCCTACCCTCTGCCGTTGTCATGTACTCATAATACTAACATTTTTTATTCCTCACTGTTACTCCAAAAATATCAAATTCATCACACATGCCTGTTGATGTCCTTAGCACTGCCGAACTTCTATAGTAAATATTGCATTTATACCCATATATGCACAATAAGTAAATTATACTACAGTATTGATCATTTTCTGTCATTAGTAATCATTTCCACGACTGCAGTCATGAAAGCCAATTTCAGAATGACACAAATCTAGCAATCAGTCAATGTTATCATAACATGCACATTATACATGTAAAATTATTATAAATGGCCCATAATTCATTATTAAAATAACAAACAAATTACTGTAGTAAGCCTGCAGTATCCTAATGGAGTTGATGCCTATTTGGCTATTGGCAAATTAATATGGCACTGCTCAACTTATTGGCAAAAATTCATGGCCATTTACATGTGTTATATGCAAACTAGGCTAATTTACATTAATCTCTATGAATCATAGTAGTACGCAACTTGTCCCAAGATGCATTGTCAAATTTCAGCTTTTCTCCAATCATGATTGCGTGACCAAAGTAACATCAACTTACATTAGACTGACATGAACATCCTGCAGACAGCTTTGCAGTCCTCAGCACTCCACAACATTCCCAAGCTTGTTGTGGGAACATGCAAATGACTCTAGACTAACCAAAATCAGAATGTAATTAAAAAAAAAAAAGATAGAGTCATCTGTACATCAAGTTTGCAGCAATCTGAAGTATAATCTCTGCCCACAAAACACTGTGTTACATCCTAGCACCTCAAACAAATCATAACTTCCTAAAACTTAAAAAATATCACAGTTAGTGACATTTATTTCATTCCCCGCAATAATAATAATAATAATAATAATAAAAAAAAAATTTGCTGTGCTACATGAGACATACTGTTGTTAAGGGACAAAAAATAACCTTTACTAATAACTGTTATCAATAGAAATTATTAATCATATATTTCCATTTTAATCACACATAGAAGGGAAAGGTAACTTGTTTCTTTTAAGAAAAAAAGTATGTGACAAAGCAGTTTTGGTTAAACCAACCTTGCCAATAATATCAATAGCTATTGTAATACCCTGCTAGTAAAAAGGGTTTTAAGATGAAATCACACCCCTCATGGAAGGTTCTAATCCTGATTAATGCATCCCTCATCATACTTTACTCATTGTAGTTCTGGCACTTCAAAGATAGTATCACCTGTGAAGGTATGAGGTACGAGGCTGCACTCCTAACTGGTTTGACAAGGAGAAAATGATAATACTCTATCTTCTCAATGACTCATACACTGATAAGACTGAGGCATGCTCAAGACAAAGTGCATAGAAAAAAAATCAATATCTGGCAGGAGTTGGGTTAACATCTGTCAATCTTGACAGGTATAACCAGCTCCAGCCTGCAGTGTTGTCACTGTTATGATAATTTGCAGAAGTGTAGTGCTGACCAGCTGGTTGAGTGGGTAGACAAGGCAGCAAGAAGGACAGAGTTCTATAGTAAGTAATTTTTTTTTAAAGTTCATTATTATATTGAGTCATATTAAAGATAAAAAAGTTTAACAAGTTGGCATAACTAAAGGTATTTTTAAGAAAGATATGTGTACCTAAAAATATTACTTTTAGGGCTATTATGAAATGCATGGCCATGGTGGTGCAGGGGTTAGCATTGCTACCTCACAGCAAGAGGTTACCTGGTTCGATCCTCAGCTGGGGTGCCTTCTGTGTGGAGTCTGCATGCCCTCCCTGTGGTCACATGTGTTTCCTCCGGCTGCTCCGGTTTCCTCCCACATCCCAAAAACATGCTGTAGATGGATTGACCACTCTAAATTGGCCCTAGCCATGAGTGCATGCATGTGTGTGCCTTCTGTGGAAGGTTGGGTGCCGGGCTGGCAACTCGACACCATAAAACTCCACTGCCAGACATGAGCAGACAGCTGATCCACTGTGGTGACCCCTAACTGGGAAAAAGCCAAAAGAAAAAGAAGTGCTATTATGAAATGCAGAGGAAATCATGTGCATGTTTGTAATCATACATGAGTTTTTAAAAATATACATATCAATAATGTAGTAACAGATTTTAATAATATATACAAATGTGACATACGATTATAAAAATAATAATCTGTATATGTAGCTCTATAAATCACGTATTGAGTTACAAGAAGTATGTGTTAATGGATTTATAAATAATGAAAATAAAATTGCCCCGATCCTGTCAAATAACTCACACCACACCAAAATGGCATTTGATGACCTTAATTAAAACATTCTTAATCACAATTTTATTTAACAACAATCTTAGATTTATTAATCACAGCATGAACATCCATTTACTAGAGCAGCATATCCCTCTCACCGTGCCCCAAATTAAACAGCATTGCTTCAACCCTCACTTACTCTCACTTATCAAAGCAGCATACCACTGCTCACTTCCATCCTCAGCCAACCTCTATGAATCCAATGCCCAACACCACAGGGGGAAGAGAAGAGGGACAAGCCTGCCCCTCTTATCCACTTAACAAACTAATACATATAAGAAATAACCAAACCCTTGATGGCATAAAAAGAGCGAGGGAGGGTGGGCAGCACGTTCACATCTAAATCTGACCACCCAACTCAACTACACTCACATAAAACCCTTTAGCCCCTCCTTAAACTTACCTCACTTCCTCCACAGCACTCATCCATCCATACTTAACCCTTCCTTACCAACTACTCTAACTAAACTCTTTCCACTTCTCACTCAACCTTAACATCCCACCCCAAACATTTAGCCCCCCCTTTTCACTTTTCATCTAACCAACTAACCACTTAAAGTGCCTCTGGACAAATTGGTTGGTTCTCAAACCTCATTTGTCCCAATCCCCTTCAAATAACGTACACCACACCAAAATGGCATTTGATGACTTTTATTAAAACTTTCTTAATCATAACTTTATTGAGCAATGTTATTAATGTTATTAATGTTAGCTTTATTAATCACAGCATGAACATCCATGTGACAATTTACCAGGGCAGCATATACCGCTCAGATGTTTTTATCTTTTACATAGTGTTGGGTCTTTAAATTAAAATTCTTGCCTATAAAATGGAAAGAGCTTCTACTGGACGATAAGATCATGTGCTGTATTTAAAGCTCTGATTTTAAATTATGGTTATACACACTGAAGAAGGGAATACTCCTGAAAGCTTTGCTGTTGTATTTGAATAAAGCAATCTGAGTTTTTAATTCTGGTGTTGAGATCCAGTTTTGTTGTTTTTATCGGCTGTTGTATTTAATCTGTTGATCTCAATTACTCGGTTCTACTTCTTGAAAGTTTTCTGATCAATTCCAAAAAGGCCACATATTTTTTCCATTCATCCTTCCAGTCATCCACCCATCAAGCCACAAACCATTCACCACTGAAAAATACTCCCATTCCAATACACCTTACTGCATCTGTAAAAAATTGCAACTCCTCTTGACCAACCCAATCTGACTGCCAAAATGAAATGTCATTAAATTGATCCAAAAAGGACAACAAGAATGCTAATTCAACATGAACGAGCTTACCAATATTCACCCAATGGTGTTTGCTTCTCTTTTCACCAAAAATGCAATGACCTACAAAATGTATGACAAGGGTGAATTGCCCAGCAAGCAAAATTCAATAGCCCTAATAGCTACATAATGTCCCTAATCTGCACCTTGTCCTTGCTCTTCACCCAAGCAATATTTTCCTTCCAATGCACTATCTTCTCAAGAGGCAGGCAAAATAACCACTATCCTGCATCCACTGACAATCCCAAAAAACACAATGTCTTGTCAGGGCCCTCCAACTTCTGCACCACCAACGGGGCACCCAGCTCCTTGCATATTGCTAAGAATGCCGACCTATCCTCAAGTGCTCTTGCAAACCCTTCACCTATCAACAAAAAAATTATCCAAACAATACACAGCCTTCTGAGTGCCCACCATTCGCTGCCAAATTCAGTGGAATGTAGTGCTAAACTTCTCAAAGGTGGCAAAGGCTGCTGAGCACCCCATCGGCATGGCCTTGTCAAAATAAAATTTTTTGTCAACCACCATGCCCAACAGAGGCCACTCTTCTTCCCGTACCAGTAGTAATCAAAAAGTATTCAATGGCTATTTTTACCAACCACGGATCAGTAAATCTCCTAATGATTTCTATGGATCTATATCATATTCTCGCAAAATGAAAATGTCAAACGGCACAACAGCGAAAGTGCTGAAATGTCGAGGGTCGTTTTTTGAGATCATAGTACAGTGAAGACTGGGATATTTGCCCTTTCCTCACTGTAGTGCAATCTCAGAGTTGGAATATATATATTTAGCGGGGGGTGCAGGGGGCACAGTCCCTCCCACAATACCGAATTTGAGTTTCAGCATTTTCGCTCTTGTGAACGTTCGATATTTTCAGTTTGTGATGTTATGATATAGATGCAATTTCTACCATGTCATCCAATGAAGCATGCCTAACCTCTGCGTTCTATTCGCAAATAAAATCATTAACCAAATTCCCTTCAAGATATGACAAATGGTGAATCAACCGAAATTCACGAGGCAAATTTTTAGGGACCAAACCGAATGGTGACACCTTAAAACTGCCAAAGGGAGGATAATCCAATGCACCCAAGAACCTGCATGCATCCCACTCCTTCTTCTCCAAATCTTTCAAAATGTCCTCCTTCCACTGTACCAAATGCAAATTCTTATGAACTAAGCCATTACCTTGTACCCCCGACTTAATAGAAAACTCCATGGAAACCCCCCTAAGTAATTCCTCCCCAACCTCTAAATCTGGAAATCACCTGAGCATGTGTCTCAATGTCCACACTTTACTGGGTGAGTGAGACACCCGGTCTTCCTCTCTGACCCTGAAAACACACTTTCCCCCTCTGCCCTCGAAAATTACCTCAAACTCAAAACCCTTGAAATCCCTAAGGCGAAGGAGTTAGTGCTCCTACAGCAGTCAGAAATTAACCCACATTGACCAAATTCCCTTCTCGATGACCACACTGAGCCACCAGATACCCCTCTGCACAACTGGAATAAGTGTGCGAGAATCTACATGCCACCCAGATGCAACACCCTGTATTGAATGCCCAGCACACTCCACCACCTCCCTGCCTAGACTACCCCCTCAAGCAAAGCCCCCAAAATTATCCATCATGGTGCCCAACCAAATGTCCGGGTGCTAACTTCCATCTCAATGAGTGATTCACTGCTTTCCTTTTCTGAAAACACTAATCATACTACATCCAAGTGTTTCCCACCCACAACCTTTGTGCCTCACGAATCATGAGAAAATAGGCCATCAATGATAAGGCCAATGCATTTTCCTTTTCCAACCAAACTGCCCATGTAATATACAAATCCTATCACCCACTTTTCCGATGTCCTAGCTTGAAACCACCCACTCTTCTTTGTCTCAATGCCACTAAAGCAGCCGAAAGGACCCCACCATCTGGATTGACTAACACCTGAATAGCTAACCAATCCCCGGATCACAATCCAAAATTTGAACCAACCTCTTGTTGTAATGAGTCAGCCCTATCAAGACTCGATGCCAAACATCCTATCAAGGTCTCTAAGCCAATTCCCTCATCCACTATCTTCCACTGTACCTGCCCCATCTCCATAGAAATATCATGATCCACCATGCCTCCTGCTACATCACCATTATTCTGTACTAGCTCTCGCCCATTGCACCCCAACCACCTACCCCCATGCCCTGTTAAATCTGCACTACTTCTGTCTACCAACATCATATCATTGCCTGAAGTGACAGCAGAAACTGCTCCACCATCCAAAACTTCCACTACAGCACAGGCCAATGTCTTCTGAGCTGACTTTTCCCGTGCTGCCAAAGTGCTCTTTGGCATGTGAACTTTCTCTTTTCCTTCCTGAGTACTGGCCTCTTCCACCATAGGGGACTCTAATGTCAGTAAGTCCCAGAACATTTCCTCCACTTGCTATATGATTGCTACCTGCCTCTATCTCAAGCTGCAAGCTCCAGCCATCTGTTGAAAGAAAGCAGAATATTACTGTAGAACAACAGGTGTGTTGCACCTTTAAGAAGCATTTCTAAGACCTGAATGTGCATATAAATAGCAATCATTGCTAGCTTCACTGCCATTTTGTGAGTACAGCCAGAGTGTGAACATCTATGTATGAGACAGCTAGTTTGTATAGAAGTTAAAGTTATTTAGCTTCTTTTCTAATGTGTTTGTACATAATAAAGCTGCTTGAATAGAACTCACAATGTTCATCTACTTCATCCTGACTAAACGAGTGACATGGTGCCAGAGATGGGATTCCAGGGACTGCTTTTCAGAGCCACGAGGTGCAGAGTTAATGGTGAAGGTAAACTAAGTGAACTGAAAAAAAAGGGCCATAAACGAGCTAAAGGTAATGAAAACTTGCACAAACGATTTATTTATTAAAAAAAGATAAAACAGAGCATTACAAGGGCACAAAACACATTACTAAGCAAATGAATAGCACAAAAACATTTATTAAGCAAAAAATGCATAAAAAGTGTATTAATCAGAAAAAGACAAGCATGTTTAAAGTAAAATGAGCATGTTTAGCGTTAAAACAAGCACAAGGAAATATAATGGGCATGGAAAAAGATTAAATGAGCAAAACAAAGAAAGGGCAAATAGGGCACATTAAGTATAAATAAAGTCAGGCGACTGCATGTTGTTTGGAGAATTAGTGTGTTTTGGCATAAATTACTACTTATTGATTGCAGCTCTGAATAGTATAACTAGAGTTATTTGAAGTATCTCAAACTGGGTAAAAGTGCTTACAGTGTGTGTTTATTACTGTACATTTATTCCGAAGAGTTTGTGGTGTGCAAAGCGCCACTGTTTCGTAAAGTGCAGACAAATGCAGCCATTTTGAAAAATTTCTTGTACTGGGTGTGTGTATTTGCAGAGTGCTGCCATTACAGAACATTTCTTGCACTATACAAAGTTGCAAAGTACAGCCATTTTGGGGAAGTTTTAGTGTGCTGTGTATTGTTTATTCACAAAATGCAATTACTTCAAATGTTTCATACTCTGAGCTTCTTCTGCCCAGTTCATTCTTACAGTGCAATTATTTTGAAATGTTTCTTACACTGATAAGAGGTGACTTTTTACAATACAGTAATTTCAAGAGTTTTCTAGTGCCTGAGAGTCTTATTTTGCAAAGGTCAGTTATACAGAGGCTTGTTATGCTATTGGGCATAGTTACCAGTACTGGCATAAATTTCTGGCATATGTATATGTGTGTGTGTGTTCATGCATACTTGCAAAATCTTCACTGAGATATATTAATATGGCAGATGGCTTTTGAAAACCACTACCACTTGTATTTGATCAGAATATTGCAAATAACAGGAGAATATTTCAGCAAGAGTACAATATTTTCATACAAGCAGCTTATTCTGATAAAGATGCATGCACCAGGGCATTCATTTTGCTAAACCTAGCAGGGTCAGAGGTCGTTGAAGGGGAGCATTCATTTGTATATGCTCCAGCAGTGTATGAAGGTGAAGAGGAAAATCGTCATATTATTGTGCAGGCTGAATCAGGGGAAGACCCCGAGTGTTTGAAGTGCAAATTCAGTGGGATGTGAAACTCCCAGACCAATGTTACATTAGAGAGGCATTTGTTTTACACAAGAGATCAGAAGCGAGGAGAAACTTTTGCAGCTTACAGTATGTTACTGACCTGAGGAACAAAGTTAAAATGTGTAAGTTTGGTGATTTAAAAGATGAGTTAATAAAGGACAGGCTCCTGTGTGGTCCTTTGTGACAGTGATTTAATGCTGAGCAAAGCTATTGAGATTTGTCAAATCCATGAAGTTACAGAAATGCACACGAATATTCTTGCAAGTGATAAGAGCATGGTTTCAGCAGGCTCTAGAGCAAATGTAGACAGCATGCAACATGTGGCAGGCAGAAACAGGCCTACGCACATGGCAGCTACAGCCCTTGTTGGTTTTCCTGGGAGGTCCTGTAATCTTCCAGCAAGTTCTAAGACTTGTTCAGTTAAAGGAATATGCTCAGTGCAGTACAAAGGGTGAATCAGCAAAACCCAAGTAAAGCTTTATTGTTAACTGTCTTAATTGTAGTGCCAACCATTAGTCTAAAGGAGAAAAGTGCTTAGCGTTTGGTCAGCAGTGCCATAAATTTAAGAAATCGAACAATTTTCAAAAATGTTGTAAATCAAGTAAGCCTTATACTGTTATAAAGAAGGGTAATTAAAAAAGCAAGTTGATCAAGTAGAACTGCAATAGTATGCTTTCTATGTAGATGGTGCATTATTAGTTGGTGAAAGAATTCATGCAGTAGATCTACTGGCAAAGAATGAAGTATTTTGTACTGTCCAGATCAATGGTAAACCTACTGAGCTCAAAGTAGACATTGGTTCAAAGTGTAATGTTATATCTGCAGATACTTTTGCTAAAGTGAGAGCTGGTGAACAACTAAATGTGACCACTTGTGTGAAACTTGTTGCATATGGAGGTGAAGAAATTCAAACCGAAGGCTCAGTAGTGCCTTCATGTTATGTGGCCAAGAACTGTTGTAGCTTATTATTTTATGCAGTCCAAAGACCTGTGCAGTCATTGTTGGGTCTCAGAGACAATTTGAGAATTAATCTGCTTTCTTTTACCAAAGAAGTTCATCAAATAAGCATGTCCCAGTTGCAGCTTCACTAACACTATTTTTTCAGAGTATGCTGATGTTTTTGATGACAACTTGGGCAAACTTCCAGTTGTGTATTCTATAGATCAGTCCAGTGGTCAGACCAGTAAGAAAAGTTCCGATAGCCATGCAGCATAAAGTTAAAGCCCAGCTGGACAAAATGGTGCAGCAAGCTGTAATTTGTCCAGTTACAGAACCTACCGAATGAGTGTTGTCCATTGTAGCAGCTCACAAAAAAGGCTCAGATGAAATCAGAATATGCACTGACCCAAGAGATTTGAACAAAGCATTAAAAAGACCTCATCATCCTATGCATACAGTTGAGTAAGTCGCAGCTCTAATACCGAATGCCACTGTTTGTTTCTGTCTTAGATGCAAAAAGTTCATTTTGGCAAGTGAAGCTTGATCACAAATCTTCATTACTGACTACATTCAGTACCCCATTTGAGAGATAGAGATTTCTCAGGATGCTATTTGGAATAAATTCTGTAAGTAAAGTCTTCCAGCGTGCAATGGAGCAAATCTTTTCAGGTTATCCATGTGCCATAAAAGTAGATGATTTGTTAGTCAGAGGCAATGGTGAAGCAGAGCATGACAGAAATCTTAAGAGAGTTCTAGACAGAAAATATGAAGTGAACTTGAAGCACAACCCTCTAAAGTGCAAATTCAGACTAGCAAAAGTTACATATGTAGGTAATTTATTTACTAGCACTGGCTTGAGACCAGACCCGTCCAAGCAAGCAGCCATTCTTGAGATGTCAGCGCCAAATAATGTACAAGCTCTACAACGTTTCTTGGTATGGTCAACTATTTAGGCAAATTTTATTAGACTTCAGTGAGTTGACAGCACCTTTGAGAGAGCTAACATATAAGAATGTTACATGGTCATACTTAGAACATCACCAGAAAGCATTTGAAGACCTTAAGCAGAAAACTGATATACTCCACCTACATTAAGATGCTATGATGTCAACAAACCATTAACTCTTTCCTGCAATGCTTCAAGATTTGGTCTATGTGCAATCATTGTTCAAGAGAGTAAACCAGTATCCTATGCATCTAGAACACTTACCCAAGCTGAAATACAGTATGGTCAGACTGAGAAAGAACTTTTGACTATAGTGTTTGTATGTTCCAAGTTTCATGATTATATCTATCGTCGAGATATTCAGACTGAAACTGATCATCAACCTCTCGTTACTATTTTAAAGAAGCCTATGCATATAGCTTCAACAAGATTAACAAGAATGATGCTTAAATTGCAAAAGTACAACTTCAAAATGGTCTATACAAAAGGAAAATTACTTTTCCTGGCTGATACCTTATCCAGATCATCCAGAAATACAACAGAACAGCTTGACACAGAGAATTTTGACTTCGATGTTATGGACGTGAGTAAATTTTCTACCACAAGACTTGATGAGCTAAGAGATCACACAAAGACTGATCCAGTTTTGCAAAAGCTTCATCACTACATCAATGATGGATGTCCATTAAAGCAATGTAGTGTACTACCAGAAGTGCAACCCTAGTTTCCTTACAGAGATGAGATGTTGATGGAAGATGACATTATTTTCAAAGGTCCTAAAATTATTGTTCCTGCTTCCTTACAATATGAATACATCCAGATTTTGCATTGTGGTCACTCAGGTTCCGAAGCTACCAAAAGAAGGGTAAGAGGACTAGTATTTTGGACTTCTCTAGCAAAACACATTGATAAAATACTTTCAGAAGTTTGCAAGAGAATGGGACTTCATATATGTCACTAGTAGTCCAAAATTTCCACAGTCAAAAGGTCTAGCTGAACGTGCAGTACAGAGCACAAAGCAATTACTGGAGAAGTCAAAGCATGATAATACCGATGCCTTTTTGAATCTACTCAATCTCAGAAACATATCACACGACAATATACTTGTCTCACCTGCTCAGAGACTTCTATCCAAGCAAACCAGAGCAACATCGCCTATTAGTTCCAGTTTGTTGAGACCTAAAGCTAAAAACAACAAAGCAATCAAAGCCAAATTATTTAGAAAGAGTTCTTTATAGAAGTCCAGTTACAACAAATTGAGCAGATTTCTTCGTCCGTTGAAAGGAGAGACAGTGGGGATACAAACGGTGAAAGGTTTTGACTGGATTGATCAAGCAACAAGTATATGTGCAGAGCCGAGATCCTATTTTGTGAACTCTGAGAGTGTGGAGTACAGGAGAAATCGCAGACATCTTCTTCCTTTATCAGAACCGATATCGCAGCATTGTTCCTGTGATATAGACTCTAAATCTCTGAGCAATTCAGACAATGTTCGTGATATAGAATGTGTATTGATTCCCACTACCATTGCTGATGGTGTCCTGATTTCCCTAAGGTTGAACATTCAGCAGAGACAATCCCAGTTGCTAAATCTAATTCCAATTTTTATCACACAATTTGGTCATAGTTCCAGACCCAGTGTGAAATACACAGCAACCTGGATGTAGTTGTATATATGTATCTAGGTCTGTGTAATTGCATGATGAAAATTATTTTGTATAAATGGCATGTTAGTCAATATTGCATCACACATTTCTCAAAGAGGGAGGATGTAGAATAACAGATGTGTTGTACCTTTAAGAAGCATTTCTAAGACCTGAACGTGCATATAAATAGCAAGCACATGCTAGATTCAGTTCCATTTAGTGAGCACAGCCTGAGTGTGAAAATCTATGTATGATACAGCTAGTTTGTATAGAAGTTAAAATGATTTAGCTTCATTTCTAATGTGTTTGTACATAATAAAGCTGCTTGAACAGAACCCACAATGTTTGTCTACTTCATCCTGACTAGATGAGCGACAATTACCATCATGTGAGGCAGTAAACAAAAAGAGGGCAAAATCTCCTGAGCTATATACAAAAAACAAACCAAATCTGCACCATCACCTGGCCATACCAAGAACTGTCAGCCTCTGTTAACTTTCTTAAGAACTGCAGCCCTAACATTCGAAGTAACGTCATCCCAAATGCTTGCCTCTGCATATAAGCAGAGTTAATTTAACAGGTAAAAGAATGAAACCAATGGAACTATCCACAGCCCTGAATTAGAGACTGAAAATTTAACACAAAAAAAATATCCCTTAGCTGCATGAATGGTAGGATGTAAATATCAAGTTGGACAAAAAATATTAGCTATATGGTAATTTAATCATACTGTGCAACACTAGTGTTAAACTACCTTCAACCTGCACTTGGGAGACACAGCATTTATTCTATTATTCCCAACCTCTACTTTCCAGCATGCTAGCCTATGATGCCTGCATACCTCTCAAAATTTTAGAGCAAGAAACCTGGAAAAAGTCATAAATAATATGGGACAAAGGCTCATAATATGAATGATTTTTAAATATACAGTTACAAACTGAGAACCTTGATAGACTAACAGGTTTCATGGTGGCATGAATGTTCTGGAGGGCATAAAGTCCAAGCTTCCAATGTCTAGCATTATTACTGCCTTCGATCCTCAACAGTTTGTCAGTGATGTGCCAGAAAATCACACTGAATGTGACACAGACTGAAAATATGAAGCAAAACATAAATTTTGTGTCTTTCGGCTTTTCCCGGTTAGGGGTCGTCACAGCGGAACTCCGGTCCGCTAATGATTGGCATTAGATTTTCATGTGTTGGCTTGCTGGGCCTAACGCACAAACTTCAATGAAGGAACGCCCATTCACGCATGTCGACACACAGAAGATGCTCTAACTGAGAATTGAACGGGCAACGTCTAACTGTGAGGCGACAACGCGGAGGCAAAACATAAATATTCTGCAGAAATCTGCATGGCTGAGAGGTATGTATGTTGGTGCAGCAATGTCATCGTTCCCTGATGTGCATCCTTACATGCCCTTCTACCTCTTGGCACCAGAAATCTTTACCAATACTGACATAATGGAGAACGAAGGTCCAAAATATAGGGACATATTTTAAATATTGCTTTTACAAACTAAGTGAGGTACTAGAATAACAGGAGTTATGTTAGCATACATTTGCTAAAGGCTATGACATCTGAAACTCAAATGCATGTAATTTTTTAGTGACTTTAATCACCCACTCATCCCTAGAAAACACCAATATTATGACAAACTATCAGGCAATAATCTGTACATTCTGCGAACATCTTGACCGATCACCAGCTTGAGTTATATGGCCGTACCATATCGGCCCGCCATATTTCCCTTGCTCACGGCCATTACACCACACCGTACATGAGTGATGACTGACACGGGTGCTACATGACCCATGAACACACTCCCTTTCTCTGCCCTAGCAACAGAAAACACAACTCACTGCTCTGCACCACCAATGATCAAAAAAGCAGGTCCAATTCGTGAAACCACACCACTACCTACAACAATGACTCACAGGTGCAGTAACAATGTCATGCGGATGCTGGTAATATAAGCAAAGATAAAACAACAAAAACTGATTACCATAAAGAAAACCTGGACAACCGACTAGCCAACATTACTGACCCGAGAGCTAAGGGACTCAACCCTATCATGATGCAAGGCCAACAATAATACAAGAAAGTACCACAGCTAACAGTGAAGTACTCACGCAGTACAAGCAAACTCCTTTACAAACTGTGATGACCCACCACTGGACCAGAAATCAAGGAGCCTCAATCCTCACCACTGGCAACAGTGGGGGACATTCACTGGGAGGATGACAGGTACACACACAGTATTTCCAGATGCAGTTCTCTGCATCAAGTGCAGTTTCTCTTAAGAGCAGACAGAGACCACAATCAGTCCAGAGCTGTTTTTTCACTCTTTCTCCAGATCCCCAATAGGACTCCCCACTGGCACAGCTGCAGAGTTGAGATCTCACCTGAGTGACCAAGCCAAGACCTCCAACACCCTCTCTGTCCAACCAGTACTTCATGTCCCTGCCCAAGTAGCTGACACACACACCCTTTGAGGTTTGATTTACACACACACACACACACACACACACACACACACACACACACACACACACACACACACACCTTGGAAAGGTTGGCATACGTTTACTAGCTATGCCCCCTTCTGCCCACACTATAAGGTAATTATCACTACCACCAGTCGCTCCTTATCAGCTACATTACAGCCCTGAACAAAGGGTGTCCAGTTTTACTGTGTACTATTAATATTAATAAAAATGGTAGTTTGACCAAGAGCAAGGCTATTAGAAGTGGCCCACACAGTGTCACCAAATAAATATGCAAGAACTCTCAAAACGTAAATATCTCTACACAGATCAGCCACAATGAAAGCTTTAAATATATTAAATAATAAATAATAAAAGAACAAGACAATATTAAATATATACTTATAGTGATGTAAAACTTCAAAATCACAGGAAATATTTAAATAACATTGCAACACAGGCTCACACAAATAAAGACAAACATCTAAACTAAGCTTTACTATATTCCTGACTGTATCTAACAGAATTACTATTCCCTAGTAACTTACTATTAGAGCAAGGCAGATGTGGTGAATGGATCTTAGTTGTTGTCATGTTGAAGACAGAATGCAGAATGCACTGTCTGACTAAGGGACTTCTCAGAATAATATCTAAAATATTACTGCTGGGATAGCTTGCAGAATGACATAATTTCTGGTCATCTGACTTCTAGTTCCCAGGCCAAACCCCCCATTGCTAGAAGCTGGCAGCATTTAGCATCTACCTGTAAAAATACCCAGACAAGGGCTTTTGCTCAGATCTGTGCAGTTGTTGGAAGTCATAAAACAATAAAACACTTCCAAGACAATACAAAAAACTTCCTAGTACAGACCTGTTGTCTCTGGCTGTATTGAGAACTGAAAGATACAACCTTTATGGCCTAGGCTGTAAAGTGATTTAATTTCAGATATTTTTCTAAAGTTTGTTGGACTAAGGTTAACCTCCAATGTTCCAGTTTCCACTGTTAAAATATGTACATTTAAACAGTTACAATAGTCCATGTATATTTCTGTTCTCTTCCAGCAGGGCACACTGTGCATACATTTTAAGCATAAGCACTTTACAAAATGCCTCTTAACACAAACATCTGTACAGAGCAGTTTGATATACACATGACATACAGTCCTAATACATTTGCAAAACAAGCATCTTATATAAATCATTTTGATGTTCACCAGTGACATGTAATTACTTACAAAATTCCAGCTAGCTGTGCTGGCAGTATCTCCTTTAGTCACACTTCTTCCCACCTTCAAAGACTCAAGCTAGTTTTTCAAGTGACCCTTGAGAAATGTTGCTTGAGAGGGATGAGCCTATCTGGGTTTACATTACCCCATACCCTGTCTTGAGATTCCAGCTGCCTTGGCATTGCTGACCCCAGTACAGTGCTGCACTGTCATATTATATGCCTGCAACCCTAGGCTCCACCATAGTAACTTGGAATTTTTCTGGCTGGCTTGCTGTAGCCATAGATTCCTCTCAGACTCTTCCTGCCTTCTGCTGCAAATACTTAGCACCAGGGCCTCCCTATCATGATAAGGTTTCATCATGTTAACATGGTACAGTTTGTGCCCCTGCCTCCTGCCTACCAGTTCTACCATGTAGTTAACATTGCTGACCTTCCTTACTACTTTGAAGGATCCCTCCCAAGCTGCCTGCAGCTTGTTGTGTCTGACAGGAATGAGAACCATAACCTGCTGCCCCACAGCACACTCTGTAGCTCGAGCACCCCTGTCATACCAGAACTTTTTCTGCTGTTGGGCTTCTGCCAGATTCTCCTGGGCCATGTCCATGAGTTCCTTGAGCCTTATCCTGATGTTTAGGACATATACCACAACAGACTCCTTGTGGAATTCACACTCACCCTCCCACTCTTCAGGAATCAAATCTGGAGGTCCCCACACCCTATACCCATACAGCAACTCAAAAGGTGAGAAACCTGTGGATTCCTGGGGACCCCTCTGTAAGTAAACAACAGATGGGGAAAATACTTGTCTCACTCCCTCTTGAACTGGTCTGCAAATGCCCGCAGCATGGTCTTTGGTTTACTATTGAAATGTTGAACGGCACTACATCGACTGTACTATAGTCAAACACGGAAGTTCGAAAATAGTAATGTCGACGACAAAAAAAAAACAATCTAGGACTGTGTTTTAACATGGGTTGAGGTAGGGGAGATGTTTGTAGTTCTGAATAATACTGAACACCTACCTCAACCCATGTTAAAACCATTCCTAGATTGTTTTTTTGTCATCGACATTACTATTTTCGAACTTCCGTGTTCGACTATAGTACAGTCGATGTAGTGCCGTTCGACATTTCAATAGTAAACCTGGTCTTTAATGTAGAGTTTAACCTCTCCATCAGACCATTAGTCTGGGGGTGGTAGGGAATGGGCATTTTGGGTTCTTCACCCCACAGTGCTTTCACAGACAAGCCAGCAGGTCTGCATGAAATTGGCATCTCTGTCAGTCAGTATTTCTTTTGGGAAACCTGCCCTGCTGAAAATCTCTAACTTTTTCTGCCTCAATGGAGGACACAGCTACCACCTCAGGGTATCTGGTAGCATAATATACTACCACTAGGATATAGTTCTTCCCTGTGGAACTTATGGTACTCAAAGACCCCACAATATCCATGGCTACCCTCTGAAACAGCTCCTTAATCACAGACAAAGGCATCAAAGGAGCTTTCCCTTTGTCTCCTGTGTTGCCTACCTTTTGCCACTACTCACAGGTCTTTCAGTACTCTGTTCCCAGGGCAATAAAAGTTCTGCATAATATGTCTCTTTGTATGCTTTATGCCCATATGACCTGCAAAGGGAATGTCATAGGCTATGGTTAGAAGTGCCAGATAGTAGGCGCTGGGCACAATCAGCTGCTGTATTCTCTCACCCTGCAGCTCTCCCTCAGGGGTCCATTCTCTCTACAGTAACCTTTTGTCCCAGTATACAGATTCCCCTTTTCCTTGAAAATCAGGTGCCTCCCTGGCTACCTGCCTCAAGCCTTGTAATGTATGGTCTGAGAGCTGAGTCTGTCTCAACTCTCTCTTTGTAACTCTTCCCAGCTCCACTTCCACAGGAAGTCTGGTATCCTCTGAGAGCTGTGCCTCACTGTCAGCCTGAGTACTACTAGTCACCTCTGCCCTTGCAGTCACTCTGTCCAAGGGAATATCAGATACCCAAAAGCAGCTTTGGCTCACCTTCAGCCTCACTGCTACAGGGTAGCTCCCTTTCTGAAGTAGCCACCTCACCAGTCCTGGCTTCAAGTGTGATGTCTGTCTGGGCCCCCCCCCCAGGCTACTATACCCACATGCCTGTTTCCAAGCCTGACTGTGTGTCACTGCATGCACACAAGGTACTGCATTATTGAAATCATTCCCTATCAGGACGTCTCCAAGGATTTCCTCAAACACACCTACTTGATTGCTTCCTTTTCCACCTGCCCAGTCAAGTGGACCCTAGCCAAAGGTATTTGGAATGGGGTCCCTCCTAAAGTTCTGGCTGGAGTAGACTGCCTAAGCAAGTCGTGCTCCTCTTTAACCATTGCAGGCTTCACAATGGTTAGGTCAGATGCTGTGTCTCTCTTAGCAGTGGTCTGTTTCCCATCTACTAAGATGGGATATAACCTCTTGTGGTAGTGTTGTACCCTTGTTGTCTTCAGACAACTTACTGCTGGCATTCTGTCATTCCCACTTGCTGGCTCCCCTATTTTTTTCTCTACCTTATCTGTGTGGACGTCTATATGCTACAAGCCCCCACTGGTTACATTTAAAACATTTAACCCTTAATCCTGGCCACATACCTGAACTAGTGATTTCCCCTGCTACTGTCAGACTCTTTTGGGGGGGTTTGGGCTGCCCACCATGTGTTCCCTTAAACCCATATGCAGTACTGGGTATTCCTTTCCTGTGCAGTGATGCCCTGCTTGCTAGGTACAGGTCTCCCTTTTTCCCCAGCTCGTGCAGTGTTACATTCTCTATCTGCCAGACAGATTCTCATGTCTTCAGGCAAAGTGCTAAGGGCTTGTTCCCTCATGAAAAGGTCTGCCAACCCTACAAAAGTGGTGACCTGACACCCACTCACCCGCCTATGAAAATAAGTGCTTAAATCAGCAATATATTTACACACATTTTCATCTGCCTTGTGCCTATTCTCACAAAACATTTTTCTATAAGCTTCACATGTTAGCTTAAAACACTCTAATAAATAATTTTTAGCTGTATTATAATTTCAGCAATCAGTATCCGACAATTTAGAAACAGCAGTTACAGCTTTACAATGGAGTAAGGTGGCCAGGAACCATACCCAGAGCCCTTGGTCAGCATTATACTGTTTACATACCCTTTCAAACATATGAATAAAACTATCAAAATCATCATCCTCTGTAAATTGTGGAAGAAATTTATTGACCTTTATTAATCTGGGGTTCAGTTATTCCCTTCCCCATTACCTCTATGACCCTGGTGAAGAGTCAGCATCTCCTTTTCATGTTGCCTCTGCCTCTTATTTTCTTCAGCTTCCAGACATCTCGGTATCTCTGTTGATTCTAATTCCATTTGTTTCTGTTTCTGTTTTTCTTCATCCTCCAAACATTGCAGTTTCTCATTTTCTTCATCCCCATAAGCACCACAGTTTCTCATTTTCTTCAGCCTCTAAATGCTGTAGTCTCTCTGCTGATTCTATTTCCAAATCTTTGGCCTCCAATTCAAGTCACTTTAACTCCAGATGGATTTTTAAGTCCTCCGAGTCAAAGCTGAACTGTCCATTTTCTGAGAGTTGTACATCCCCAAGGCCAGTCTGGCTGTTTTTCTCTTTGCTGGTCTGTGATGCAGCTGTGACTAAGACTGCAATAATTTCCACTTTAGTTAGATTGGCATGCACCAGTCCTTTGGCTTGGCAAATCTCAGCCAACTGGCTCCTTGTCAGCTTGCCATAATCCCCTGCTGACATCCTTGCCTGCACTCCCTGACTAACTTAACAAAAAATAAATAAAACTATTGTGATATGAAGTTGGTTACTACATTTGGCAGTAACACGCATTTATTGCAGGATGTAGTCAACAAACATTGGAATATTCTTCGGGCCAATACAGATTTGGATCAATGTTTGTCTAACAGATGCCAATTTTCTTTCAGAAGGAGAAGAACACTCACTTCCTATTTTGCGCATTATAAGAAAACTTTTTTGGATTATGTGAACCAACAACAACTAACCATATTGGGGGATAGGCTTGTTGGGTCACATCCTTGTGGACATTGCAGTTTGTGTAAACATATGTTTAAAACTTCATCTTTTAGCAGTAAAAATACTGGTCAAATGTTTGATATATCATTTTTTGGGAATTGTAGCTCTGACTGGGTTGTCTATTTGGCTAGTTGCCAATGTTCTGCCTTTTATGTAGGGCAGATTTCTAGGCAGCTAAGAAGTCATATTTCAGAACATTTGAGTGATTTACGTCTTAAAAAATGACCAATGCATTGTTCAGACATTGTCAGTTACACAGAACTGCTTCATTTAGATTTGTCATTATTGACCAAGTAAAAGTTAATAGATCTATGAAGCAAGGTTGGCACACTATACTAACGCAAAAGGAAAGAAAATGGATTATTAAGTTGGGTGCCCTGTTTCATCCTGGACTAAATGACAAGTTATGAGGACCCTGATTGGTAATTTCACAAATAAATATATGATATGAATGGAAGTTTGAATATAGCATCTGATATTATATTCAAAATGTTTATTCTGGTTGATATTTGTATGTGTTTGGAGGCTGGAGTGGATTAATGGCGGAAGTGATGTCACAATTGGGGATGCACATTGTGTATAAAAATTGTCCCTGTATTATGCATGTTTTATCACTGAAGAAGGTTTGTTACCAAAACTGGTCTGATGAAGGGAAAGGAATAAAATTTTAATTGCCTCTGAGTGCTGGCTTTTTCTTTTTTGATTTATTTAATAGTTTGGTTATGTTGTGCACCAGTCATACTTGCTAGCTTTTTTGGAGGTGTGATTCCACCGCTGCCAGCCAAATATGATGTGAATACCCCAGCACTGCCACCAAATGTGATGACCCTCCACTGGACCAGTAATCAAGGAGCCTCAATCCTCACCACTGGAAACAGTAGGAGAGATATTTACTGAGAGGATGACAGGCATGCACACAGTATTTCGAGATGCAGCTCTCTGCATCAAGTGCAATTTCCCTTAAGAGCACACTGAGACCACAGTCAGTCCGGGGCTGGTTTCTCACTCTTTCTCCAGATTCCCAATAAGACACCCCACTGGCACAACTATAGAGTTGAGATATCTGCTGAGTGACCAAGCCAAGACCTCCAGTGACCACTCATTCAACCAGTGCTGACACACATACACACATGTGCACACACACACACACACACACACACACACACACACACACACACACACACACACACACACACACACACACACACACACACACACACACACACACACACACACTTGGGAAAGGCTGACACAGGTTTACTAGCTATGCTCCCTTCTGCACAGACTGTAAGATAGTTATCACTGCCACCTATCAGCTATTTTAGTGCCCTTAACAAAGGGTGTCCAGTTTTACTGTGTAATATTAATACTAATATAAATGGTAGTTTGACCAAGAGCAAGGCTATTAGAAGTGGCCCACACATTGTCACCAAATAAATATGCAAGTACTCTCAAACCTTAAATATCTGTACACAGATCAGCCAAAATGAAAGGTTTAAATGTATTTAATAATAAATAATAAAAAGAACACAACAATACTAAATATATATTCACAGTGACATCAGAGTTCAAAACCACAGGTAATATTTAAAATAACATTGCAGCACAGGCTCACATAAATAAAGAAAAACATCTAAACTAAGCTTTGCTATATTCCTGACTATATCTAAGAGAATGACTATTCCCCCAGTGACTTACTATTAGTGCAAGGCAGATGTGGTGAATGGATCTTCTAGACATTGTCATCTCTCACTGAGAGACTTCTTGAAATAATGTCTAAAGTATTACTGCTGGGATAGCTTGCAGAATTATATAATTTCTGGTAATCTGACTTCTAGTTACCAGGCCAAACCCCCATTGCTAGAAGCTGGCAGCATTTAGCATCTGCCTTTAAAAATACACCGACAAGGGCGTTTGTTCAGATCTGTGCAGATGTTGAGAGTCATAAAACAATAAAACACTTCCAAGACAATATAGAATACTTCCTAGTACAGACCTATTGCCTTTGGTTGTATTCAGAACTGAAATATGCTGTCTTTATAGCCTAGGCCCATAAAATTGTTTAATTTCAGATATTTTTCTAAAGTTTGCTGGACTAAGGTTAACCTCCTATATTTCAGTTTCCACTGTTAAAATATATACATTTTAACAGTTACAATAGTGCATGTACATTTCTGTTCTCTTCCAACACCACACTGTGGAAACATTGTATCATAAGCACTTTACAAAACACCTTTTTAACACAAACATCTGTACAGAGCAGTTTGATATACAAATGACATACAGTTCTAATACATTTGTAACACAAGCATCTTATATAAATCATTTTGATATTAACCAATGCCATATAATTATTTACAAAATTCCAGCTAGCTATGCTGGCAGTATCTCCTTTTGTCACACAATACAAGCATCCTGCTTCCTGAACTTCTGTTTCACAAAGTCCCAAACGCACTTACTGGGGAATCACAGGCAAAGAGAGAAAACAAATTTACATACTAACCCATTTCCTCTATACATATCAGCATTATTACCTGAAGCCTATCTGTTCTCAAAGTACCTACAGGTTGACTCGGACAGCTTGCTTCAGCAAGCAGCAAGTTCATACCTATGTCTGACACCCAACTCAGTTACACTCACATAACCCCCCCCTTAGCCCCTCCTCACACTTACCTCACTTCCTCCACAGCATTCATCCATCCAAGCTTAACACTTCCTTACCCACTGCTCTACCTAAACTGTTTCCACTTCCCACTCAAACTTAATATCTCCCCCCATAAAACCTTTAGACTCCATTTTACCACTTTTCTTCTAACCAACTAACTACTTAAAGTGTCTCTGGACAAATTGGTTTATTCCCAAACCTCATTTACACATTACAGTTTATTCCTAATGCATAAAATAACTTAATATTTACATTACATGAAGCCAGTTTTGTGTCAGCTGTAGAAATATGTAATACATTTGCTTAACACATAGGGTCATAGGTGTGTACTAGGCTAATGGCCCTGGGGCCTTTACAAGCCTAGCCACAGGATTACCCTGGCATATTGCCACCCGACCTTAGTTCCCAGTGCCTTTGTTGAGTAGAGCCACTGGTGCTATCCCCAGGGTGAATTTTCTGTTCCCTATCCACTCATCAAGATTTTTCTTGAAGAGGGTCAGCAAGGTGCTCTGCTTGACATGTATAGGAAGTCTGTTCCATAGCATGGGCAGTCTCTGGGTTATGAACCTGTCCCTCCAGCATGTTCTGTTAATTGTAGTAATGAGGTTGAGGTCTCTGAAGAGTGTGGGGCAGAGGGATTGAGATTTCTTTAGATGTAGCATTTCTAACAGAGCTGGGTCAGACATGGCTTTGTAAGTCAAGAACAGATCTCCTCTAAGTAGGCAATATGAGACAGAGAATAGTTGGAGTTTTTTGAGTCTGTCCATATAGGACAAGTGTTTAAGGCCTAGGATCCTCTTTGTGAGGTACTTTTGCGGCCTCTCCAGTTGTTGCAGGTGTCTCTATATCCTTGTTTATTAGGTCCATGATGATGTGTTCCATAGCTTTGCATATCAAACTCATCAAGCTAATGGGGCATTAGTTCCCAGAGTCTGTAGTCACTCCTCCTTTGTGGAGAGGGTTGACTGTAGCAGTGCACCATTCTGCAGGGACAAAGCCTGAGGTGAGGCTAGGAGTCCAAAATGGCCGCTAACTAGGAAACACTAACTTCTGTTTGCTCTGATTACTACCAGTCAATCTACTTAAATCACCTGCTGTTGCTGCATCCAAAACTGCAAAAAAGTTTCTTATAAAACAGAGTTAACTAAATTGTACTTACCCTTCGAAAAATTTCCTGGAATAAATATACTGAAAGGTTAACTGATCTCTTTTTCCAGCAGTGGTGTTGTGGCATACTCAGCCACATGTGTTCAGGCCTGACAGCATTGCAAGGATTCTACATAAGCAAATAAACAAAAAATCCTATCAAGATGGAACAAATGGAATCGCAATCCTCGAAGACTAGATTGTCATTAATATCATTTCCAGAAAAAGAAATATCTATGAAAAGACAAAACAACAGCTAAAATTCAGCCTGAAGCTCCTAAGCAAACCCAGAAAAATAAAGCTGAGCAACCATTCTATATGGAAGATCTCAAAGCAGCATTAACTCCACTTCAGTCTGAAATTCAAGCATTTTCTTCAAAACTAACTCCATTTGGAAACAATCTGGAACAAATTATTTCTAGACTGGACCAGAATGAAGCGAAGATCATGGGTAACGAGATAAAAATACAAGAAATACAAAAAATCGTCTCTACAAATGAAACATCTATAAATGTCATGCAACAAAAAAATAACAGATCTTGAGGCAAGGGCAAGATGTAACAATGTGCTAATTAGAGGTATACCGGAGAAGTTTGAACAACCACAACTCCTCAACATTGCAAATGAAATATTTGAACTTTTCACAGAAAATAAAGATCTTTCATAGGCATTCACAATTGAGAGTATACATCGAGCTCTGAGAAAGTCACAAACTCCAGATACACCTAGACAAGTCTACACAAGATTATTAAATGCTTCACATGCTCAATCAGTTTTACTGTCTGCAAAAAAGAAGAAGTCTATAACATGGAGAGGAAATAAAATCAGAATTGCCCAGGATCTACCACTTCCCATAAAGCAATCTAGACAAACTCTCTTACCTTTCTGCAAGTTCCTAATAAACAAAAACATAAAATTCCAGATGAAATACACAGCAACTCTTTGTTTTCAGCATAAAAGTGCCACATACTCTGTTAAAAACCTTCAATATGTGAAATCTACATTCCTTACAGCTTTTGGAGAAGTCCCAACGACCGCCGGTTAAACATAGTTTAAAATGACTAACATACCACTATATACAGGTAAAGATATACTTACATGCTTTCAAACTTACAGATACTGGTTTAACCCCCAATGGATGGAATACGGAGATATAAGCACTCTTTCAGCCTAGAGACTTAGATAAAATCCTCTTTCGTTCTTTTTTCCTTCCTTCTTTTTTCTCTTCTCCCTTCTGTCTCAACGTTTGATGGGCAGGCTGAAAAACTGTTACTACTGGCTATTTAGTGACCTCTGACCTGCAAGAATAACCTTCTGGCCTCTCTTCCAGGAAGAAGTACTGCCAACTGAGATCATAGTTCAAAAACGCGCTATGCACTCAATGTCATCAAAGTCCGATTCCGCCTACCTTCCTAGGTCCCTCGAACAAGAATAGAGGTGATCTCAACTTAAAATGGAGGAAAAGAAGAATAATAAGAAGCTAGAAAGAGGGAGATAGATGGTCGTGCATATTAAGTCACTCTACTGCATCCCCGATGACAAATCTCAACTACAACATTCAGCACAAGCCTAAGGATTTTATGTGTGCCTCCAGTTCCTCAGTTGAACTCCTGAATCAACTACTGTAAGTAGAAATCAACGGCCACTTCCACCAAGCTTTATAGATGGACTTAAAAACTGCATATCTAGAAGAAGATAATTATTTATCATCATTGCCAAGGAATTGACTTCATAAGGGTTTTTTTTTTTTGTTTGTCTCTCTTTCTTCCCTTTGTACTTGTTAATGTACTTTATGTAAGTTGCTTAGGTGCTTGCTCATGTTCTTGTAAATGTATAGTATGTAGGTTGCTTAGGATTTAGCTTATCTACCTCTTAATATATAGTTTAGTTATTTACTTCTAGTAATAAGTAGTGGATGCTTTCTTCTGGTATTGAACTGACCTGCAGATCTTTCATTACTGTGACGTAATATGTGTAGTTTATGAGCCTAATTGTCTCCTCTCTGTCAATGTCTGTCTGCAATACCTTCATATGTAAGTACAAGGGAAGAAATAAAAAATATATAAAACAAGAAGAGGGTGGAGAAGAGGGTGAGGGGAGAGTAGAGGAAGGGGGAGGTCAAAGGAAAGTTGGGCAAAAAGTAAAAAATCTTCACCTCTTGTGTTTACATTTTATTTCATTACACCTAAGCTGTTAGATATATGGAGCTAGTACCTGTGTTGTTTTACACTTTGAGACAAATGCCTACTTGTTATATGCACAAATGGTATCTAGGGAGGGAGGAAGAGAAAAGGAAAAAAAAAAGGTGAGAAAATATTTATATACACTACTCTAGTGCTCCAATGTATTACTCTAGTGAGTTATTTACAATTCCAACCTATTTGACTTATCTTCCCCACAAATAAGGCAATTTTGCTCACACTTAATGATGTATGTTAATTTACTTTTATACGGGGCAGAACAATAAAAAACATTATTAGTCTGACTAACACTCTATCAGACAGGCTGTACAAACCAAATACTTTTCATTCATTAGCAGTAGGTTGCGATAGTCTTTTCTCCTGCTGTAACTGCCCTAATTATTGTCTACAGTAGGGTTCCTGTATCTTCTATTTAAAACTGTTAGGTTTGATGCAACTCCAATTTCAAATAATGTTGTGTAATAAACTTGCTGATTTTGTCCCTCTACCATGGTTAGCAGTGACATATCCATAATCCTCAATCATTTCACCTTACCTACATATTTGTACTATTTTAATGATGTGGTTGTATTTAGGTATGTATATTTGGTTTTACAACTAGCTGTTTACATATATATACATATACATATATGAGTTCAAAGACTTAGTTACACATTTGCACAAGTGTGTCCATTCGGATGTACTTGCTTTCAGACAGATTCACACATGCTCATCCTGGCCTAGTCACATTTATAAGGGAACAGTATATATGTGTCAATCTCCACTCAAACTCAAAAGATAGCTACATGAAAGCATAAAAAATGGGTTGTCCTTCTGTGTTAGGTGACACTGTACAACCTTTACGTGGCTCACAAGAAAGGCCAAATTATAATGGGTAAAGGTTACAAAATGTTGGGCAAAGAGTGCCATTGGAACCTCCATGATCACTATAGACTGTCTATTTTGTTCTTCCTGTCCCTAGAAACCACAGAATGGAACTTGTTACAATATCTGGTATTTGCAGAAAGGTCATAATGTATGTTACAAATGTCAAAGCTATTCCAAATTTGTTCAACATAACATCAGTATATATTCAACTCATGGTCTCATCCTCACTTAGTACCTACTGGTATCTAAAATCATCAAGTTATAATAGTATCCAACAACTAATGCAAGTAAAATGATTAAAGGTATAATCTGGAATCATAATGCTACACTTGTCTAATGAATGCTTCATTTTAGATCTCATCTACTGGATATTGGAAAGAAATAGTATTGTACTACTTGCTATGACTGCCTTTAAAATTCTCTTTAAAATACATTATCAGTATAATGAGGATTTTGTTATTTCGTCCTGTTGAGCTTATTCACGTGATAGCTCATAATTTATGTTAATTAGTGAATTAGTTAATGTTAACTTAGAGCAGGAAGTTTAGTGTGTGTAGTCAGGTGGATTTTGGAACGATAGAAAATTTTTGTATAATAGTTAGATTTGTAAATAGTTTCCCTGTATCTCTTTCAGATAGTAGTAGGGTGTGGCTAAGCATGGGAGGAGGTCTGAAAAGGGGGGTTGTCACTATATCTTATTGTTACTATATATTTGATCTATCTAAAAGCAATTCTAGCTACTACCACCTTTGTTATGTATTCCTATATAATTCAGTCACCCCTTCTCACTTCATGCAATCTAACTTTAGCAATGTCTGTCAAACCACCAAAATAACTTCCTTATGGTCTCAATAGATTCATGGAATATTAAAGGTTTACAAAATAATAAGAAAAAAAAAACCTGGTATTACATCTAATTCACAAATCTACTTTCGAAATAACTCTTACTCAAGAAGCTCACATGACAAAGGGTCATCGGGAAAAGGATACCAAAAAGGAATGGATCAAACAAATAATAGCTGCAGGGAACTGCACGGGTTCCAAAGGGGTAGCCATAATTGTTAAAAACTCTTTTAAAGGCTCATTAATAGCTAGTGGTTGGGACCCTAACGGAAGGCGGTGTTACCTAACATGCTCTATTCCATTCTGCAATAAAGAAATCCTTATATTAAATGTCTATGGACCTAGCTTATACCAATCCTCTTTCTTATATGAAATCTACTCACTCCTTGAAAAATTCCATAACCATCTAATGATTCTAGGTGGGGACTGGAACATGACTAACAGACCTGAACTGGACAGGACATGTAAAGCTAACAAACAACCTATAGCTCTTACCAACCTCCTAGCTGATATAATAGATGATTTTAATCTGTTTGATCCATTTGAATCTTTCAGAAAAGACCCTTCAGTCAGTAAATATACATTTTTCTCAGCATATCATAAATCCTTGTCTAGGATAGATTTTTTTTTTTAATCTCAACACTCTTGTCAGCTTATGAAACAGCATACAGTAGTGATCCTAGAACTCTTTCTGATCATGCCAACATTAATCTTAACATAAATAATTATAGACCTAACCCTGATAAACACATACCTTCAAACTGGTCCTTTAACTCTAATCTCCTAAATAATAAGATTCTCTATCAAGAAATCCAAGAATTCCTATCACACGCAACAAATTCTTTTGACAATTCAGATATTCCCCTTGACATCCAGTGGGCTGCAGCTAAAGCCACCCTCAGAGGTATCCTTATCGAAAAAGCATCTCTAATTAAAAAAAAACAACTCAAATTGCATACTTTGACAATAGAACTCGAACTAAAAAGACTAGAATCAGAACTGCAAATTAAGTTCTCTATAGATGTTGAAAACAAGATGATCTCCCTGCAAAAACAACTACACGAAGTACACCTAAAACAATGCTCTCTTACGGAGATCAGACTTATTCATAGATATGCTGAATGGGCTCAAACTCCCTCTAGACTCCTGGCCAGGATAATAAATATCAAACCCCCACCTACTAGAATAAAACAAATTAACCATAATGGTAAGTCCTTTTTCACAGACAAAGAAATCATACAGATTTTTGAAGGGGTGTATGAAGAAATTTATGGACCCCAATCACTTGGTGGGGAGATCTTTACTGATCTTTTCTTAGATGACTTACAGTTCCCAACAATAAAAGACACTCATAAGCAATCACTAAAGGCACCTATATCCATTGATGAAATTCTCTTAAGTCGTAAACAAACTGAAACCAGGCAAAGCTCCAGGCCCAGATGGTTATGTTTCAGAATTTTATAAGTCCTTCAAGCAACTCTTGGCTCCACTCCTTCTCAAAGTCTACAATTATATAATTCAATTTGGCATATCTGACTTGTACATTAATGATTCCAAGACTATATTTATACAAAAATTCAATGACATTAACTTCAACCCAAATGACTACCGTCCGATTGCTTTAATTAATTTTGACATAAAAATTTTATCTTCAGTTCTGGCACATAGATTAAAAAATATACTACCACACATCATATTGCATGACCAGTTAGGATTCATGAATAATAGACATGTATGGGACAATACTCTGACCACTGAAGCCATATCCAGTATGACAATGAACAACAAGTCACCCAAATATGCACTCTCTATAGATGCTCAAAAAGCATTTTATAGGGTAAATTTACATTTTCTTTTCAAAATTATGAAATGTTTTGCAATCCCTGATGAATACATCAATATGGTTGCAATTTTTATAATAAGGCATCCACCACGCTAAACATAAACAAAAAGAATTCAAATCTAATTCAAATAACTAATGGTACAAGGCAGGGCTGTCCGCTTTCACCTTACTTATTTAATCTCTATCTTGAAGTCTTCCTGTTAAAACTAAGTCAAAAAACATTTCATCACTCGGTTTACATCTCCAAATTTCTAGTGGAATATACTGCCTTTGCAGACAATTTAAATATTTACTTTGAATTTCCCTCAACCGACTTAGAAAAAATACTAAGCGCCATCGATAAGGTCTCACAAATTCCAAATTATGCCATCAACCCAAATAAATCAATAATATATCTGCTAAATCCCCTCAGACATAAAGAATTTTTCATACCTGAAACAAAGATCAAAGTTAATTATTCACTCAAATATTTGGGCATAACATTTACTTATCCCCAAAAGGAACTAATTAAAAATAATCTGTATAAAACATGGTCTAAAGTCATGGAAGATCTCTCAAGATAGAAAAATCTGAATTGCTGTCTCCTCTCAAAGACATCTATTATAAAAATGAATATTCTCCCCAAAATTCTATTCCATTTCTATGCCCTTAACCAGAACATTCCAAACAGTTTCTTCTCGAAATTGAATACTACACTAGGAAAATTTATATGGTTCCCCAAAAACATTAGAATTAGCTATATTAAACTAACCCTTCCCAAAGAAAAAGGAGGCCTTTGCCTCTGATTTTCTAACATACTACCATATAATAAATGCCAGTCATATTATACACATAACCAACTACCACCCTTTAAATAAAGATTGGAATCCTCTATGGATAAAAATCTACCATTCACACCTAATAGCTTCCAAACTCAATCCTAAAGCAACCATTTTCCTTAATATCAAAACATTCAAAGACTTTAAGATTCACCCTACATTAATAAAAAAATACTACAGGGTTTCAAAAGCTTATAACATCTCTTGATTTGAAAAATTCCTTAATGATGGCTCAACCCAGTCACTTAAATCCTAACTTTAAATTAAACAATAAAATGCTAAATCTAGATAAATTCCCTCTTATCAAGAATTGTATAGTCTGAGACTTCTATAAAATCAAAGATCTTCCATTTGAATCTATTAGAGCATCATTGGTAGTCAACAAAAAATACTATACAATTGTCAAACAAATATTATACCTAATAAACTTGATTATAGATAAGATCATAGTCATGCCTTTAGAGTTTCAGATCTATCAGCAATTAATAACTCAGCTTCTATTAAGGTCTAAAATGCTTTCAAACGCCTATAGATTAATAACACAAATAAAACATCAAGACAAAATTATATACTCCAAGTACTGGGAAAGCCAAAACAAGGAAATAACACTTGACCAAAAACTTGAGGCAATTGACATAACAATAAAACTAACCCCCTTCAAAAAATGTATATATACTCAGCTTATGATCAACAATAATGCCTATCATACACCTCTATTCCTGAGTAAAATTAATCCAAACATTTCACCTCTCTGCCCAACTTGTCCATATTCAGTAGCTGACACAATTCATATATTTTGGTCCTGTAAAAATGCCTACAAACTGTGGTGCTCCTTGAGAGCACAACTTGAGAAAATGGGATATATGAAGTCAACCCTCTCCTGGGAATTGGCAATCTTGAATATATTTCCTAGTTCCTATAACTTTGAGTCTAAACATATAATTGTAACACTTTGTGCATTACTCAAAACCTATATTACACTCAACTGGCTTGATACATCCAAAACATCTTGGAAGGAGTTTAAATCTATGGCTACCAAGTATGTTATGGCAAGCAAACTAAGTACAATAAGCAAATAGAAAAGAAAATACTTCCAAAAATACTGGTGTAACCTTATAGAAGTTCTAAACTAGATTCTCTCTTATCTTTAATTCTTTTTTTTGCCTTTATCTTTCCCTCACTTAAACTGTTTCTCTCTTATAATGTGACACCACTTGTTTTTAACTTACAAGTTGAGGTTGTTAATCTCCAACCATTCCACTTAAGGTTATAGTAAAAAAATCTATCATCACAACCCTACCTCTATTAGAAGTAGAAATACCCAACTTTCTCTATATTGATAAATTCCCTTTAGTGACAATCGAGTGTATATATTGTATATAGTTAGTTAAAATTTGTTTTAATTATACGGGTACATATTCTTATAAGTGTTAACTCATTATGTGCAATTGCAAATATTTCCTCTTATGGCCCATTGTTAAACTATAAGCAATTGCTTAGCAAATGTTAAAAATTCTTCTTGCAGTCTGTGTTGATTGTATATGATAACAAGCAAACAATGCTAGTGAATGCAATTCCTTTTCTCTTTTTTAACTGTCTGATTTTCTTATATTTGTGTCTGTATTTTGTATATTGAAAATTGTAATAAAAATCATATTACAAAAAAAAAAAAAGCCTGAGGTGAGGCTGTGATTGAACAGGGCACACAGGTGAGGTGCCAGTTCACTCTATAGTTCATGTAGAACACAACCAGGGATATTGTCATGTTCCATAGAAGCTGTATTCTTGGCCTTGGACAGTGCTGTTTTAACCTGTGCAGCAGTAATACTGGGTGCCTGGCAGTCTACTTGTATTGTGATTGGTCCTTTGCGGGGGAGAGGGGGGTAAAGTTGGCACTGAATCTGTCAGCCAGTATACTGGCAATATCTGTTGGCTCTGTATAGGAGGTAGCATTGTGCAGTAGCTCAGAGCAAATCTGGGTATTGCCATGGAGATTCTTTACATAACTATAGAAGGCCTTGTGGTTGTCTTTACTGTCTTCTGCAATTCTGTTTTCATACCTAGTTTTAGAGGATTTGATGAGGGATCTCAACCTTTTGTTGAGGCAGATAAGGGAATCTTTCCAGTCTTGGGACTTCACCTTATTCCACACCAGTTTCCTCCTTCTGTTGTAGAGTTTGTTTATTGCAGGGGACCACCAGACTGGCTTCTTTTTTTTGGAGGAGAGTGTCTTGGTTCTATTGGGTAGTTGTTTCTTAAAAGGTATTTGTACCTGCATGTACATGGCTGAAGTCTGAGACACCACACCCTACTTAGAGTGGAGATTGGAGGAGGGAGTGGGTGTTCCTCTGCCAAGTGAATAACCAGCACAGACTTTGCTGAGAAATCTTATTTTACTGCTGCATTATGTATAAAATCAGACACATTTGTACAGCAAAGGAAATGCAAACGTCCATGAACTGATACATTTTCTTGTATTTGTGAATTGGTTATCCTGAACACAGTTTTACATGCACAGCATGGTATTTTGAAAAGAACATTCCACACATATTTCAGACTTATTTTTCTCTTGCATGACAGGGAATATTGGCACAGTATTGTACAGATTCACATAGCTATGCATGTATAAACGGAAATAAAAAAAAACAAAAATGAGTTATTGCTTAGAGAAGAAAACATATACACACACACACACACACACACACACACACACACACACACACACACACACACACACACACACACACACACGTGCAAATACAGGTATACAGGAATTGCCCTCTCTCTTTTAATTATAGCTGAGGAAGAAATAGAATATAATAGGCAACAACAAAGATGAAGAATAGAAAGGGTAGCTAAATTTTCTTGTAAGTATAACTGAAGTCCAAAATAATTCTGTCTTATTAGCTTGTAATAAGTATAAAAAACATAAAATAAGATTTGAAATCATAATATTACTGTAAAAAAAGAGAATTATGTGCATGTACAGCTGCTGTATTTTTTTTACAACTGTCTTCTTTATTGGTCATAAGGAAAATATTTTTATAGCTTTGCAGATAAAAGAAATGCAACTGAAACAATTACAGTTCAAGCTAATGTTATTGTTGTTAACCTGATTAGTTTTAATAATTACAAAGTATATTTTTAGCATTGTATACTGAGTGTATTATAGGTACACAAACTGAGAGATACACACTCCACTCCCTTTAATGAAGTCACAAGCACTTTATGAATTCATAAGAGCTATGCATAAGCATTTTTCCTGAGTACAAAAGCACCTCCCAAATGACTACTGTCATTGTAGGCATAAGCACTTTCCATACACAAGTTTTACTTCAATAAAGATTTTACTGCAATATTTCAATAGCGTATGAAATGACATGAAAGGAAGATGTGTAGATTTATTATGCTTTTTTCTGTTTTGTCTCTCCCCACCCCTTTTTTTCTCTGTTTTTCTTATTTTTATTATACATTTATTTCTCCTTTACTGCTTTGTTTCTCTTCCATTTATTTTCCTTTTCTTACATATTCAAATCCCTCAGGAGCAGGCTGGGCACATACCTCCCAGGTTAGGGACAGATCACTGTCTGACCGTCTGGGGACATCCTCACAGGGTAGGAATGTACGCACCAGTCCTATAGACACTCTGTCATGTGGCTGCCTATGAAGCCTCAGTAAATGGGGGCTTCAAAACTTGGTAGAGGATGTACTGCTGTAGGTAGTGAACAGGAGAATTTAGCCAGTTGAAGTCTCTCTTCAGAGTATAAAAGACATGCTGTCCCAGATGGTGGTCTGCACCAACTGGGACAATACTTCTCAGTTGGTGCAGACTACCACACAACAAAGGCCCCAACCCTCTCAACATCAAGGTCCTCTACTGCAACACCATCTGGCAGTGGACGTGCTTGTTGTTCTGTGGCCTTTGACTCCAGCTGATGCTTCCTCAGGCCTTCTTCCCTTATCCTTTCTCCTACACCCTCTTGCTTATTTAGCACCCACACTACACTCATAAAGAAAAATATTTGAAAAAATAGGGGGGGGGGTTATCCTTTTACAAAAATATAGTGCCTATCCTCTCCCACCCCCTCCAGCACAAACCCTCTTGATGCTTCCCTCCTGTTCTCCTGTTTGTTTGTCTCCCCTTTTTTCAGTCTTTCCTATTTCCCCCTTTCTATTCTTTAATGAAACCATCGGGGTGTCCACAAAAGGATACCCCTATAAAACATTATAAACCCTTTTCTTTAAAAACAAATAAGTTTTAAGCACTGTATAGTCTACAACTCTCCATAAACATTTTAAGCATGAATGTGCTTAGCAGTGCCTGCCCACAATATGCAGAAAAAAGTAACACAAACCCTTATGCTTTTGCAAAGTAATTCACAACTTTATATAACTTATTATTTTACAAGATGTGAAAGTGCTTTTAAAAAGACTTTGTTTTTCCATATTCATCATAAATTACTTTTGCTGACCTTATTTGCTTATCCATGTACCACCATAGTTCACAGATAAGCCTTGGAGTCTGAATACCATCCTAAGGTTTTGGGCAGTCTTTGCTAATTGAAAAATCAGCTTGACAGCTAGTTTAGTGACTGGGTCTTTAGCATAAGTTTAAAATAATTAAGGAAATCAATGTTCTTGAATAACCTCTGGCTCTGATCACTGTTATTAAATTTATGAACTTATGAATTCATTGTTTGCTAAGTGGGGTGCGCAAATCATGAGTGATTAGCAGTAAAACAGAGATGTAGGCATCTCTTAGTAAACTGAACAAACTGAAAAATTCCAGACTTTTTTTGAAGGGCTTGGATTGCTTATTTGCCTAGAAGTGTACCACTAGAAAACTGGAAAAATGCTTTTGAAAAAATGGTCAGTGATAATTTTTAAATCCCGAGCCTCTCAGTTCTGACAGAGAAGCAGTCCTATATGGTGATTCATTGACTGGACAGGGGAAATGCTTAATCTGCCAAAGGGGGATTGCTACCATGAATTCTAAAATCTTACTGCAATGCAATGTCTTGCCAAGTCTTCTGGAATATTAAGTATATTTAATAGAAACCAGCAGCACAAGTAAAAAAACACATCCAAGAGCTTCTCAACAAAAAATCACACTGTTTACTAAGATAGAAGCAAGGAACAGAGCAACCCTCTGTCACATGATATTCTGCATGCAAGGTACTAGGAATAACTGAATGCATACTGCACAGTACACAACAAAATATAACTCACTACTAGTTCTCTAGAAGGGTGTTAATATACAAATAATAGCCGTGGCAAGACGGGTCCGCAGCTTCATAGCAGAAAAGAAAAAAAGCTTGTGTGTGACGTCTGAAGGGTATGCAGTCTTAAACTCAAATGGCTGTCATTCTTTTCTAACTTCAGTCTTTAATGATTAGCCACTAATTTGCCAGAAAACCACAATTTTATGAAAAATGGACCAAAAATATGAGGCAAAAATCTGGAAATTCTGCGAAAATCTGTCCAATTGAGAGGTATGCCCGGGCAAACGAGCAGATATTTTACACTTGTTGAGCAGCACTTTGCTGTTTAGCGAGTGTAAAAAATTAAACAAAAAAGTGTTTGTGTGTTTATGCTGTCTGCGTGTGTGAGTGAATGTGTGTATGAAAGCAGAGGAGGCTCTGTGTATGTCTTTTACTGATGGACCTAATCAAAGAATGTGTATTTGTGTTCATAATGGTGGTTGGCAGATAAATAAATGTTATTAATGTAGTTGTTAAATTTTTTAGCGTTTCCAATGAAAAGGTGTGCTTTGTGATGTCTAACAGAATGTATAGGAGCAGAGCTAGTAAACGAAAGCAGCAAAAGATGCTGAGATGCAACTTGAGAAAATTCCAAAGTTGTCAACGCATTTTACGTTGCAATCCAACGTACAGGTACAGGCACATGAAACAAATAGTGCTAGCAGTGACGAGTCGTATCCAGAAGCAGAAGTATCCAGAAGTGCTTCAAGTAAGGTCAAAGGTGAAGCCAGTTGTTCTCCTATCAAACAAACTGTGACATATATTCCAGCTGCTGCCGGGAAGGAATTATCTGAATTTGAACCACTGACTGATGATCCGAGACACTGGCCATCTATAATACTGGACAGACAAGTGTGTGACATTGTTGAACATGGCCTACCACAGCAGAATGAAAGTTATGGATTCCGATTTAATGAGGAAAGACGAAGGTTCACAAGTACTCATTTCTATCGAACAATGGCAAACGGTGAGACAATAAGACGTTCATGGTTAATGTACTCAGTCCAGGAAGATGCCATTTTTTGTTTTTGTTGTAAATTATTTGGCACTGGCAGGATACCACTATGTAGTGGAACATCTACTTGGAAAGCACTGTCAGAAAGACTTCAGCAGCATGAAACAGGCAAAGGTAATCAAGACTGTATGGTGAAATGGTTTGACCTTCGGTCAGGCATAGTAAACTGTACATCTATTGGCCATGTCAAATTGCAGGCTTTTATGAAAGAAAGAGATTTTTGGAGAGATGTTGTCAAACACATGATTGATGTTGTTATTTTCTTATCCGAAAGAAACTTGGGATTTCGAGGAAGTAATGAAAAGCTTGGCGATCATTTGAATGGCAACTTTTTGGGACTGTTTGAATTGCTTGCAAAGTAAGATACTGTCCTCAGCGAATTTTTACAGAGGATTAAGAAGGCAGAGACACATGTTCAGTACCTCAGTCCACAGATCCAAAACAAGCTGATTCAACTTGTTGCCAGTAACATTCAAGATGCCAACATAGCGCAGCTTAAAAAAGTAAAATATTACTGTTATTTTGGAATGTACTCCTGACATGTCACATGAAGAACAGATGTCAGTGGTGTTATGCTTTGTTGAATGCAATGGTGATGATGGTGTCAATATTTATGAAGCATTTGTTGGTTTTCTTATTGTTCGTGATACAACTGCCAAGGGCTCATTGGAAGTATTTCTTGAAAAGACAGACAACTTAGGAATAGACATTGCTGACATGAGCGGCCAAGCTTATGATAACGGCTCCAATATGAGAGGAAAGAATAAAGGAGTTCAAGCCCGCATGCTAGAAATAAATGACCATGCATTGTATGTGCCATGTGGTGCTCACACTTGGAATCTTAGAATCTCATATGCGGCAAAGTCATTGAAATATGCTGTTGACTTGTTCGGTCTGATTAACAAAATATATGTCATCTTTTCACCACCTTCACATAGGGATATACTTCAAGAACATATGCCAATATCTGTTAAAGGGGTTATCGGACACTCGTTGGGAGGCGAGAATTGATGCTGTGAAGACATTGTGTTATCACCTTGAAGAATTGGTGCAATGCTTTGTCATCTTTGCGAGAACATGTGCTTGAAAAGAAAGATGGCAATACACCAACAGAAGCTGGTGCGCTTTTAGACATGGCCTTTTGTTCTGACCGTGTGCACGTGGTATGATATACTGTTTCACATCAATAAAACCATCAAATTAATTCAGTCACCAGATGTTTCAATTGATGTCCTGCAGGCAGAAGTCTGTGCTACAATGAAGCTTTTGCAAGACTATCGAAATATAGGCTATAACTCTGTAGTCACAAACGCACGTGAAATATCAGAGCATATGGGTGTTGAGCAGGTACTTCCAGAAACCAGAGTGCCACATAAGAAGAGAATAATTGATTACGAATGTCCAGATGATTTGAGTCATCTTTCTGCCGAAGAAAAATTCAAATCACATTTCTTTCTTGTTCTCACTGATCAGGCCATATCTTCTGTTTTGTTGCAATTTGACCAACTCATAGAGTGGTATAAATTGTTTGGATTTCTGTACAACGCTAACAGCCTGAAGCAGTATCACAGAGAATATGAACTGGAGAATCACTGCAAAAATTTTGAAAGAAAAATGGGAGACATTGATGCCAATGAACTCATAATGGAATTTAATTGTTTTATTTATGTCATCGAGAAAGACAGAGGACTTGTCACGGCAAACAATTTTTTAACGTACATATACAAGAACAGCCTTCAGGAGATATATCTGAATCTTTGCATTTGCATCAGAATTCTTCTGACCACACCAGTTACTGTCACTGGTACTGAAAGGAGCTTCAGCAGGATGAAACTGATCAAGAATATCTTGCGCTCAACCATGACAGATGACAGGCTTTCTGCGCTTGCAGTTATCTCAGTCGAAAACCAGATTGCCAGATCTCTGGACTATGATGCACTGATTAACCAATTTGCGGAAAACAAGTCTCAAAAGAAGAGCTTTGCCTAAGTACGCTAACAGTGTATGGAATACATGTACACTGTAGGCCTATGTATACATAATATGAACCCTGTATATATGTTAACATGCTAAGAAGACATTTGTCACCCTGTTCTGTTCCAGACATGTTTTATTAATAATTTGTATGCAATTTTGTGTGCATTATGCTAACTGAACAGTCATGGACCAACTGTACTGCAATGCAACTTTTAGAATTACATTTCATGTATTTCATTAATGATGAATACAGCATAAGTGAGTTCATTGGGTTAAAGCAGTCTTTTGATGTGCATATTTATGCAATTGAAGAAATTAATTTATTATTATAGTTACACTATAGCAAACACTAAGTTCTAGTAGTTTAGGATTATTTTTAGCTTGGTCTTGAGTAAGCACTACGCACTAGTATTTTAGGATTATTTTTAGCTTGGTCTTAAGGTATTTGTTGATGTATGTGGACAGTGTGGCCAATAAAATGTTAATTTCAAAGGGATAGTGTAAAGGGCCCCAGAAGTATGTTCGGAGAAGGTGTTATAAGAGATCTGGTTAGGTGCAACTCACATACACCAAGCTTATGTACACTAGTGAGTCACTAGTGTACAAAAGCTTGGAGTATGTGAGTTGCACCTACAAGGAACAATACATCAACATTCCTTAAGATTCCAAGGGCAGGATAAATTATTTCTTACACTTATTTCATTGAATTGCACTTCTTTAATGCTTATAATTGTGCTATTCAGCTACTCTACTACATTTTGGACTGTTATAAAGCTTTTTTTTACTGTTTCACTGCATTTATGTACTGTTTTATACTGTTTTAACTTTATTTTTCATTGCTAGATACTGTTTCATCACTTTAATTGCATTTCTACTGAATTGCTTAACTATAAACTGCTTTTTCATACTGAGAGTTGTATTTTCTGTTTGTGAGTGCTCTATCTGTGCTTTTCTGTGCATTTTCTGAGGTTTCTGTGTTCTAGTCAGGTATCATATAACTGATTTGGTTGCAGTTAAAAGCATTCTCTATAGTCTCCTTGCTCCTTTATCTGTTTAAAACTTTCATTTAGTGGCTAGAGCTAGTAGCTGTAATAGTTTCCCACCCACCCTTCCCATTGGTGTCTTGTTCTTATACGTGGTGGCTTTGCAGTTGCCCACCCATACTGTAAATTTGATCTGGGACACTCCTCCCAGTATACTGTTATTAGCTCATTCTACCTAATACAGAGAGAACATTTGAGAAGACCAACCCACTTAGGTTCTTAACCTTGAATTTTCTTCTGTTCCTGCTTTCTCCTTTTCCACTTTAGTAAAAAAGCAAAAAACAAAACAAAACAAAACAAACAAACAAGAAAACAAATTCTAAGCTTGTCTCCTGCCTTTCCTGTAACTAGTCTAGTCCAGATACAGATTTCTGTATTCAGGACTGTTTGTAAACTCCTGAGCACCCCAAGCCTTTCTGTGTTGGAGGGAAGCCTTCTACCTTATCAGTGGGAGTGATAAGCACTAGGTAGCCTATCTACCACATAAGGAGTGGTTTCTGGCCCAGAAATTGTAGTTATTGTCTGTTTGGGCAGTTTTTCCATCTCTCTCAACTTTCTGATTTAAAAGTCTGCATTTGCACTTGTTTCCCCCCTTTCCTGTAACAAGTCTAGTCCAGATACAAATTTGCTGTATCCAGGACTGTTTGTAAGCTTCTGAGCCCCCCCAAGCCTTTCTGTGTTGGCAGGAAGCCTTCTACCTTATCAGTGGAAGTGGTAAGCACTAGGTAGCCTAATCTACCACAAGAGGAGTGGTTTCTGGCCCAGAAATTGTAGTTATTGGCCGTTTGGGCAATTTTTCCATCTCTTTCAACTTTTCTGGTTTAAAAGCTTGCATTTGAGCTTGTTTCCTGCTTCTCCTGTAACTGGTCCAGTACAGATACAGATTTGATGTATCCAACACTGTTTGTAAGCTTCTGAGCCCCACTAGCCTTTCTGTGTTGGAGGGAAGCTTTCTAGCTTATCAGTGGGAGTGGTAATCACTACGTAGACTATCACAAGAGAAGTAGTTTCTGGCCCAGAAATTATAGTTTACTGGCCATTTGGGCAGTTTTTCCATCTCTTTCAACTTTCTAGTTTAAAAGCCCGTGTTTGCACTTGTTTCCCACCTTTCCTGTAACTAGTCTAGTCCAGATACAGACTTGCTGTATCCAGGACTGTTTGTAAACTTCTGAGTGGTACCAAAGTCTGCTGCTCAATTTTTCCCTTAGATCTACTAATTCTCTCCTCTCCTGCACTTATACTAGCCTATTAGTCTAGCACTTTACCAGACTTCTTGTAGCAATTATTGTAGCACACAAAAGTGCTACCAGCACTAAACATTCTAAAAGAAAACAGATCCAGTACTTATTATCAATGCCCACCCATCCAGGCATGTCTAAAGGTCACTTCCTTGTGCTTTCTCCTATTAACCTGGTGAACCTGGGCATCCTGAGGCAATGTAGCAACTGCCTCATGTACACCGACAGCCCTCTCCTCTTACCTCCCAACACTTAGACTTGTGAGAAATGCACTTATATATCCAAATTGGAAGCTACACATTCTCCAGCCAAGACTGAAATAGCTGGTCAAAAGGAGAAGATCAACACTTGTACCACACCACATGGAACACATAGCCCTCCAGAACACACACCAGCACTGCCTTCACATAAAAAACACAAACCACACACCCACTTTCGTGGAGGCTCTCAATAAAAATCTACTCAAGCAGCAGAGACCTCCAAGGCAGAAATGCACTCAACCACCACAACACAGCACTAATAACAAGACACATAACTATCCTAAACAGTGTGCCACTCAACCAAAGCCCCTAAGATAAAACAGCATGCCCAACACACTAGTCATAGGTGAGTCGATAGTGAGGCACACAGATGTCCCACTCACTAGGTTGAATAAGGAGAAAGTAACAGTTAACTACCTGTCAGGCACCAGGATCCACCACATAATGCACGCACTTAGGTCCCTCAACAACAGGTACAAATATGACTCTGTAATTGTACATGTGGGTGTGAACGACCTGAAACGTACCTCCCTGGACTACATGAAAAGAGACATGGAAGTGCTCTCAGATTATGTAGCCTAGGCTGGTATGACCCTAGCCCTGACTGGCATCCTACCATCACCCAGAATGATACCACAGTACAAGCAGAAAATGATTGATTTCAACAATTGGCTAAGTTTCTGATGTCATTCTAAGGGGATCCAGTATATGTCTGCCTGGGATGACATGACTGACAGACCTCGATGCTTTGCCAGAGATCTCTCATTTCTGGGTTTCCGGATACTGGCCAAGGCTCTTGCCACCCCTATAGTGCCTTTTCTAGGCGGTGTTCCAAAGATGAAATTACCACCGTAACAGCTACAAACAAATGCAGTCTGAGTGTCATGCTGCTCAATGCTACAAGTCTAAATCATAACATGCACTCGCTTGAAGCACTCATTAAAATGGAGAACATTGACATTTGTGCTGTAACAGAGACCTGGCTCAAGGCAGCAGAAAGCACCCCTGCACTACCAGGCTATAACCCATTCCACACCTTACAGCCCCAGAACTTGGACCGAAGCTCCAAAGGCAGTGGTGTTTCCATATTCTTAAAGGATGCACACACCTCGAAACTGGTAGCCCAAAATAACGCATCAGAGATACTTCAGGTCCAGCTAACATTGGGTAAGACAGTGATTCAGGTCGTAGCCTGCTATAGGTCCCCAACCATGTCTCAAGACTCACACTCCATGTTCCTAAGCACCAAGGAGAATATTAGAATCAAACCTAACAGTTTCTTACTAGGTGACTGGGAAAACTACTCATGTACCAATACCCTTGCCTAACATTTCCTGGAGTTCATTAATTCCAATGTCCTGGACCAGCTGGTTCTTACCCCCACTAGAGGTAGCAACATCCTTGACTTGGTCATTACTAACATGGGCAACTGTTGCTATACACCAATAGTCAGCTCCTCCCTAGTTATATCTGACCACAAACTATCACCTTGGAAATCCACATCTCTCCCACCCCCACTCCCCCCACAAAGGTAACCACCATGAAAAACTTCTCCAAAGCTAACTTTGGACTCCTAAAAACAAAGGTGGCTAACTTCATGGCTCCCATACAAATGGAGAATAGTTGCATGACCGTGAATCATACACAAATGCACTGTACAAACACGTACAGAAATGCATGGATCTTATCATACCCAATAGAACCAAGACACTCTCCTCCAAAAAAAGGAAGCCAATCTGGTGGTCAACTGCCATAAACAAACTCTACAACAGAAGGAGGAAACTGGTGCGGAATAAGGTGAAGTCCCAAGACTGGAAAAACTCCCTTATCAGCCTCAACAAAAAGTTGAGATCCCTCATCAAATCCTCTAAAGCTAGCTATGAAAACAGAATTGCAGCAGATAGTAAAGACAACCACAATGCCTCTATAGTTATGTAAAGAATCTCCACGGCAATACCCAGATTTGCTCAGAGATGCTACGCAATGGTACCTCCTATAGTGAGCCAACAGATATTGCCAATATACTGGCCGGCAGATTCAGTGCCAACTTTACCCCTCTCTCCCCAAGGTACCAGTCACAATAGCAGTAGATTGCCAGGCACCCAGTATTACTGCTGCATAAGTTAAAGCAGCACTGTCTAAGGCCAAGAATACAGCATCTATGGGACCTGACAATATCCCAGGCTGTGTTCTACATGAACTACAGAGTGAACTGGCACCTCACCTGTATGCCCTGTTCAATCCCATCTTCACCTCAGGCTTTGTCCCTACTGAATGGTGCACGGATACAGTCATCCCTATCCACAAAGGAGGAGCGACTACAGACCCGGGGAACTATCACCCCATTAGCCTGACACATCTGATATGCAAAGCTATGGAACGCATCATCATGGACCTAATAAACAAGGACATAGGGAATCTCCAAACTCTGGATTCCACACAGCTTGGTTTTTGAAGGGTAGATCATGCCTGCTCAACTTGGTCAACTTTTTTGATTCAGTCACCAGAGCTGTGGATGAAGGCAAGGTGGTTCATACAGCCTATCTTGATCTGGCCAAGGCTTTTGATACCATTCCCCACTCAGGAATCATAGAAAATCTCATTAAGCTAGGCACCAACCCCTATATCACTAGGTGGGTTGCAAACTGGCTCACAGATAGAACCCACAGTGTGAAAGTAGCTGACTCCAAGTCAGACTGCCGACTAGTCACGAGTGGAGTCCCACAGGGTTTGATCCTGGGTCCTCTCCTGTTTGGTATCTACTTTTCTGAAGTCCAGGCCAACACAAAGGGACTCTGGCTGACAAAGTTCGCAGAAGATTGCAAGTTGGAAGCTATTTTTAACTCCCTAAGTGATGTCGACATCCTACAGAATGGCCTCACAGACCAACGACTGGTGTCAGAACCATGGCCTTAAGCTCAATGCCAAAAAATGTGTCATCATCCCCCTTGGGAAAAACCCTGTTCCCATGAATTACCACATTGATGGTAGTCCACTGAACATGGAAGGCATTATAAGAGATCTGGGAATATAGGTTGACAGCAGCCTCTCTTTTAACCACCACATTGCCACTGTGGTCAGGAAATCCTTCTATCTGGCACATCTCATTACTAGGGGTATTGCATCCAGGAAGAAAGAGGTCATTGTCTCCCTCTACTCTTCCCTCGTTAGGCCAGTCATCGAGTACAATGCCCCATTTGGCATGTATCTCACTAGGCACCTGCAACAACTGGAGAGGCCGCAAAAGTACCTCACAAAGAGGATCTTAGGCCTTAAACACTTGTCCTATATGGACAGACTCAAAAAACTCCAACTGTTCTCTGTCTCATATCACCTACTTAGAGGCGATCTCTGCTTGACTTACAAAGCCATGTCTGACCCAGCTCTTTTAGAAGTGCTACATCTAAAGAAATCCCAGTCCCTCTGCACCACATGCTCCAGAGACTCCAGCCTCATTACCACAATTAACAGAACATGCTGGAGGGACAGGTTCATAACCCAGAGACTGCCCATGATATGGAATAGACTTCCCATACATGTCAAGCAGAGCACCTCACTGACCCTGTTCAAGAGAAATCTTGATGTGTGGATGGGAAACAGAAAATTTACCCTGGGGATAACTCCAGTGGCTCTACTCGACAGAGGCATTGGGAGCTAAGGTCGGGTGGCACTATGCCAGGGTAATCCTATGGCTAGGCTTGTCAAGGCCCCATGGCCATTAGCCTAGTAAACACCTATAAATCTATGAGCACTTTGAATGTTTGGTTCTGGCATATAACTCTTTCCTTAACCTGTTCTCATAAAATCTCAAGAAGTACAGTAGAGACTCGATTACCCGAACATCGATTATCTGAAACGTCATTTATCAGAACCAGTCTTCCAAAGTTTTTGAGTAGGAAAAATCATAAAGTCTGAAATTGTAAACATTATACATATTCACTTGAGCATGTTTTTTGAGCTTGTAGCCAGCTCGTGTGTGAAAAATATTCTTTATTGTCCACTGGAATCACTGAATAGTTGAAAAGTATATTCCTGCATGCAGAAAAGAAAAAACAAGATTTTAGAAGTTTTTTTATCCAGTTCAGTTACATGTTTGATTATCCGAACTACCCTATGTCCCAATTAGTTTGGGTAATAAATTCTCTACTGTAAAGACATCACAGCTGTGTTTCACACTACTCTTCTGTAGGTTTGGTATCAGTTTAACTTAAGAGCAGCTACTGTTTGAAACACTGCTACATACTCCTCTAGTTATCTGAAATACTTTCATCGGCCCTTGATTTATATGGTTCAAAAGAACAGTCATGACATTGTGGCTGTATGTCTATCTGAAATGGACTTAGCTTAAGATGTTCAAAAAATCAGAAAATAACATTATTATTTTATTTTACTGTCAGAGCACACAGATGTGTAATTAATGTCTCACTCATTCAGTGTACACCAGACGTATTATATGGGTTGAGTGACACACATCATAATGCCTGCAGCAGGCAGTAGGGGAATGCATACTGAACAAGTGACAAGGAGAGATAACTGAATCTATAGTTATCAATGGCACCGAGCTTAAGTCATTAAATTAATTTCCTTTTAATAGAAAATAATGTGATATGCAGCCTGTGAACGTTTAATACTGTATTGTATGTTTTAACATCCTGAGATAAATTATTCAATCTGTGATCTGCCAACTACATTTTTTTCTGTTAAACACAATCTTGAAACTGGGCCTCCAGGAGCTTACAACTCCCTACAAGCCCTGCTGAATCTCTGTTGAAAATCATACAGCGCCAAGATCTCTAGTTATATCTGCTTCCTGCACTTTTGACCACTCCTGACTGACTTTGAAACTAAACCTCAGAAATGCATTATTTCCTGAGCTTTGTCTGCCGTGATGACTCTGTAATTACTTAGTTTACTGTTTATGTTTCTCACTCTGAATATTATGCAAGCACTCTATACTGCAAACTGAACTGAGCAGGACGTAGGAGGACGGAAGGTGATGGATCCCATGAAAGAAATAGCTACATGTTCAATAATTTCTAAACTTATGTAATGCACATTAGGCAAATTACTCCAACAGTGGTGCAGTATATCATTATCAGTTTTCCTAAATTACTGTTGTCTGAAGTGTGGAACATTTACTATATTATGTGATCTGTACAAAGTTCCTTTAACTGATATTTTTTACAGAATAAACATATTTTGGATAAACAACCATTTTCTATTATAATATTGCCTTGTTCCTCTAAATATAGACAACAGTGCAGAAACTATACTTTCTCTTTAATGTCTTATCTACCTTGCATTTTAAACACCACCGACATTCCAAGACAATCATTTAAAAGCTAGTGCTTTGATCTGGATGTGTCATTGATAATGTATAAGGTGAAAATACTGCAAACTTTTAAAAAACGCACAACATAAATAAGTAAGATGATAAACAATGCTCAATCATTCAAGAACTGATGGTACCCTCAAACTCTGTTTGCCTCCTTGAACCTTTTAAAATATATGATGATGTTTCAACCGTTTGATGGAAATCCTAATATAACTATTGGTAATCAACTGATAGACTTAAAGAAATATCCATTTATTAAGGAATTAACTGTTACATGATATCTTAAAAGAGATGAATCTTCCCATCTCTTATTTAATTATAATGAGGCAGTTAAAAGATTGGGCCATAAATTATTTTACCAGTTCTGAAATAAAAGAGGAACTAGTTATTTCAGGTCATCTGTGGGAAGCATTGCAACAAGATAGAAAATATATATCCTCAGCGTATAAAATGGCAAAGAGAGAAAATATAATAATCATATTCTGTTATCCAAATACTGGAGAGAAATTGCCATCCCTAACATTAAAATCACTTCAAAAACTGGTCTTTACTCAATTGATGATATTTAACAATGCATATTATACCCATCTTACACTTCATAAATTTGATTCTAAAAAGTCACCTAAATGTCCACAGTGTGTAGATCAGACAGCAGACCTGTTACACATGTTCTGGAGTTGCAAGTGCATTTATAAATTATGGAATTCTTTAAAGTTACAACTACAAAAATGGGTTACTAAAACTCAACACTCTCCTGGGAATTTCTGATTTTACATATTCCACGGAGAATTTGGACAAAACAAAAAAGATTGTAATTATGAATATTAGTTTACTAATGAAATTATATATAGCCACAAATTGGTTGAACCCAGCACAGGTGTCGTGGCAAAATTTCAGGCTGTTAGCGATTAAGCATATATTAGCACAAATTGTTAATTAGAAATAATAGGAAAAGTATAAACAGCATAAAAATTTGGGAACAAATCTTTAATATTATTTTGCGAAAGCAGTTCCTATCCACTTTCCGTCAGGACATTCTGTATGTGTACCAACACATTCTTGGATTAGATAGAAAATGTAGAAATAATACAAATTATTGGCTTGAGTTGGTTTATAATTGTCTATTGTAGGTGCTTTTATGTTTAATTTTTTGTGATTTTAATTTCCTGTACTTGGTTAAAATGATATTTATTCTTAATGTATTATAGGGAAATTCAAAATGGAACTAAAACATTGGAAGCAATATTGTACATAATGTAAATAGTGTGTGAAATGTATAATGGTTTGGCAAAACAATAAAAATGATTATTGAAAAAAAAAAAAGAACTGATGGTACAAAAAAAATGAAATGCTTTACAGCTAAAACATGTCTGATACACCAGTAAGCAGCAAGTACTGGTTCAGCACATGCTTAAAAAATTCTGTTGTGTACTGCTATGAAACTGCTCGCTCCTCTTCAGCACCTGATTGCTCACACCCCAATGTTTTTGGCATTGTAGCTTGCGACAAGATGGCCATCTGCTTTTTGTTCACATTGCCACACCCTATAAAGAACTGTAACACCAATATAAGTTTTCTTCAGATGTTAAAAAACTATAGAAACATTCAAAACATATGCACACTGCTTATGTTAAAAGCATCAAAAAATTGTACTTGGCTAATCTAAGTACAGTCCCTGAGAACATTATGAAACATTATGAGCAGATGCTGTTTTATACATTTTCTAATTAAAATATGTGATAATTTAATTACTTTATAAATATACAGGCCAGCACACAAAATAAAATTCATTTAATTTTGATTAACCCAGTATAAGTTAGGCATATGCTAGTAATCCATAGCCAACCATTGAATTAGTTCACATTTCTGACATATTCATGTTCTGTGGAGCACTAAATTAGCTACTCTATGCCTTGAAATAGATGTTGAGATTCACCTCTCCAGCTTTGCGCTTGAGTAGAATTCTTGAAATCCATATATCAAACACATAATAAACTGGTTATGATTGAAGATCCTCCCTCAGTCCCCTTTATTTTTCACAGTATCTACTGGCACAACTTGACTATTTTCTCTCTCTTTCAGAAAGTTTTTATGTTTAAGGATATTGATTACAACATATATAAGCAATGCACATATCATTCCTTCAACAAGATGCAGATCAATATGTTAAACAGAAAAGAAACAAAATTCAGATTTCCGCATTATGAAAAATACACTAGGAGAAGTGTGCATTAATGAAATTCTTACAGCTTCATGAGCTGAACAGATAAATACGGGTCTATGTTAAATCAGCGAATGCTTAAAAAAGTGAACGCTGATTTATCTACCCTCTTTCAGCAAAAACTGAAAATCCCGAACACTAGGAACAGCGATTTTTTTTCCCAGGGGAACAAAATCACTTGCCGTTTTCAGGACTTTGCCATTTCCTCCACTATGGTGCAATCTCAGAGTTGGTATATTTAAGTAGGGGGTGTGTGGCAGGCACGTGGGGAGCCCCCACTTTATTTAATGTTTTGTAGGTTTTTTTGTTTTGTTTTGTTTTTTTGTGGAACAGAGATTTTTTTTCCCTGGGAAAAAAAAAGTCGCTGTTCCGAGTGTTCAGGATTTTCTGCCTTTGCTGAAAGAGGGTCGATAAATCAGCATTCGCCTTTTTATGTGTTCACTGATTTAACATAGATCCATAAATAACCTGCAGAGTTATTATTTTTCACAGACATTTTGTGTAGTGCATGATAACTATATTTTTTCTCTTTAACTTTCTCCCCCTCTCTTATTCCTTCCTTCTTACAATATTGCTGCAGTCCATCACCAATGCAGTTAACATTATGCACTGACAAACACTTGTTTAATGATGCTATCTGCTTGGAATCTATTGTTTCCCATTGAGGCATTTAAAAGTTTTTTTCTCTTGTCTCCTCTTCCCTCTTTTCTTCAAAAGTTCATTGAGTGAAGGTAGGGATTATCCTTGAGTCAACAGAATGTCACCTCCAGCAGCTTAGTATAGTTCTTCTAGTCTATGTTGTTGTACAGTCAAAGGCAGATGCTACACTGCTGGAACTCTCTAACTATTATGTACAAAGTAAGCTAAGAGAAATCCAAACCTGCACAGTTATGATAGTCTCCTTAAGAACAATGTATGTTTAATCCAAGTCTTTCTTTTACATAGGCAAAGTGTAAAACAACTCTGTGTTGACACCAGTTATGATTGCACTCAGACATTTAGGCTTTCTGGGCCAGACACAAAATAATTTGAATCATTGTTTGGACTAAATAAATATTTGAAATTCAAATTATAACTTGATAGGATTTAGGATAGACAAATTATTATGCATGCAAGACATACATCTGCACTCCTCAGTGATTTTATTAAACTTTGGTTTCAGAAATGCAAAGCAGTTCCACACTATTTATTCCTACAGCCTAACTCCAAAAATTATCATTAATAGTTTCATAGGTTTATATGTAAGTACTTGGCGATCAGTCTACAAACCATTACAAGCCTAGCCAGTAACCCATATTGAAAAATTCCCTCTAGAAGAGCCATAGCTGGCTCATCTGGTGCCCATTGCTGGTCCTTCAGAATTGCACCCCAACCCTTTATCTTTTTAGGTGAAGAAGAAAAAAGAGGACTTATGTCACTGATTGGCTTCCTTCAGAACAGAAGCCAATCCAATGCACACCCCACCAAATCCAATCTCCCCAGCTCTCAGGAAAACAACTTAAATGTACTGAAATTTCCAGAGTATGTCCCCCCCCCCACTCCCAGGAGAGAAAAAAAAAGAAAAAGAAAAAAAAAATTGGTACTTATTACCAACCAGCTCTCTAGAGAACACAACCCCTTCAGCAAGCATACATACATACATACATTAATGAATAAATACAATTCTTTGTAAAAGCAGTAGCATCGAGTGTCTTTCTGTATCAGCCCTTCAGTAAAGAAAAAAAATTGTATACAGTGCCTGGAGCTCTCGGTTACCCCACCTAACATTTTGTGCCCAAGGCATTTGCCCCCTTCACCCCACCTTTTTACTCCACTGTCTCAAGCCTCAAGGATGACAACACATAAAAAACGGGAGAATTTTAGGCTACCCTTCTAAATATCTAAGTTTGCAATGAAGATGGCAAGGTGATACTCTGCTTGACATGGAGTGAAGGTTTATTCTAGATGTGGGAGATGCATTGATATATGAATCTATCACAGTAATGTGTCTTATTTATTTGTTGATTAAGTTTTATTTCCACCTTGTTTTACAATCTTTCATAGCTTGAAGGCTAGACACAGATTCCCATGGAGAGGTTCATAAGAGACCAAAGTACAGAGAAAGCGTTATCAGTTTGGCTGGGTAAATAAGGTTCTTGAAGCCTTTAACCTTTTTATTAAGTTTTTCAAATTGAGTGATGTGTTTAGATAAATACATGCCAAAAGAGGAAATATATTCAATTTAAAGTGTGACATGATATGAATAAGGGGGGATTAAGTCTTCTTTAGATGCTTTTGGTAATTAGGTAAACTGTATAGAAGGTCTTCTGATCTACTAGCTATGGAGAAAATGTTGACTAAAAGACATACTGTGCCTTATTTTCTGAAAATAAGCCACTATACATGCAAAGGCATCTGGAGTGATTGGAATTTCATTACAGTTATTTATTTTTAATTCATCTCTGTTGGTGAGCCAAGTCAGAGCAAGCATTAATCCAGCAGTCCTGTTTTGCTGGGGTGCTCTGAGCTGTGCAGTGAAGTCACTGATGAAAACTGATTGTGACATAATTATACTAGATGTTATTCAGTGCCAATGCCTACAAGACTAGATCAGGGAAGTACACTTTTTTTACTGTATTTGCTAATCTGAGCACAGCTTAGTTGGCTCGATATTTTGGAAGGCAGTTTAGAACATTGCTATTGTTATTTAGTGAGAGAGAGAGTAAAATTCCTACTGTTGTGAGAATTTAAAAACTACTGACTTTGCTATAAGATGTCTGATTGGCTACTTGTTTTTCTGATTGCTTTATATTACTTTAGTGTGCATGTCATTGTTCTCTTTTTGACAAAGCTGTACATTGCAAAGCAGTAGATCACAGTGCACTCCATGGACACAAATCATTGTAATTAAATTGTGACTGTAGCCTTTCTACCCCCATTTAATCACCCCCCTCCCACACACACACACATACCACACACAGTACCTGGAATCCTGACATGGTTATGCATGGTTGATCGAGTAGTGCTCTAGTGCTGCTAAGGAATAACGTGTTGTACCAATGTGTTAAAATAATAAAGACCACTTTGCTGTATCAAGTGGCATCTTGTCCCCTTCTCTGAGTACGGCAAACTCCATCACATATAACTAGGCACTGCTAAATAGGGCTTCTGCTGGTATAAGGACAGAACTATGTAAATTTTACAAATATCCATTACTTTCTATATTCCATGAACTCCTCTGAAAGGTACTATCCTTTCGTAATATATGTAAAATTCACTACACAACATAATACACAACTCCAATCAACTCTCCTTATTCTGATATCATTGGTTGGCAGACCACTTCTTCATGATAGCATTAGGTACCTTGAGGCAGTGCTCTAAAAGCTTAACATTCACTGGGAACCACTTACTTCTTCCTTTACTACAGGCAACATTTGAGTGGTACAGATACCTACTTAAGATGAAAACTAGCCTCTTATCTAGAAATAACACAGCACCTAGAAGGATGTCAGTGCCCACTCCCCCCCTTGCATCTGCATACTACTCAGGTAAAACAAGTCTTCTTATCCTGAGGCACTCAAGAAGTCTTTTTGCAAGCCTCAGAAGCCTTTAACATGAAAGTCTTGCTCTCACATACCTCAACAGCATATTGTAAGCTCACATATTATATGGTACATTGTCATCCCCACTTATCACAAGCCGTGCTAGGAAGAGTGATCTTGCTAGCACATATGAACTCTTAAGACATCCAAAAGAGTGTGGTACGCAAACTAATAACCATGAAAAATAACAAAAAACATTGTACTATGGTGATACCAGCAATAAAAATCACTTTATTGTAAAAATTGAGCGCTTTCGACCCTCTACACCAGGGACTTCATCAGAATGTTAAAAACTTCCCTCTAATCACTTAAATAGTACACTAATGTCCCTAATTGGTGAAGTTCTAAGCAATGATAGAGTAGTAATTAATCTCACTGCTTAATTGCAATGAGTAGTACTTGTTAAAAAACATAAACACTAAGAAATATCAAACATCAAGATGTATAACATCAACTAAAGCTATGTTGACATACACTCATTAAAATTAAAACTTGTTATTCTCCATAAAAATATGTAAGTATAAAAACAGTATTTTTATAATTTATCTTCTTTCTCTTTCAGTGCTGGGGCTACTGACAAGGATTCATTGAAGCCTGGTGGTATAGTTGCAGCTAACTTCAGCTACCAATTCTTTTTTAACCAAGAGATTCTTCCAGTCTCCTCCTCTCAGGTCAGTTTCTATTATTTCCAATATTCCAAATTTAAATTTAACAACATTTTCAGACAAAAGGGAATGCTTGTATAAAGCATTGTTTTCTTTCTTGCTTTTGATCTCATAGGTATGCTCATATATTCTATTTTTCAAGCATCTTTCAGTTTTTCCTACATAATATCCTGTACAGGATTCATATGTAGCCAGATAAATTACCCTGGATGTGAGACAATTCCCTTTCTTGAATACAACTTTACTGCTTATAGTGTTTCTCAAAATAATGTCTTTCTCACTGTTAATGAAACAACACTGACCACAACTACCACAAGATTTTGTACCATTGGTGACATCATTACTTGTCACTGCTATGTTCTCCAGTAGTGCTTTTACATTCATTTCTACCCTATTAAAGAATAAGGGTTCCTCTCCTACCATTTTTTGATATCCTGACTCACCCTGATAATAGTCCAATTCTTTCTGATAATATTTTTGATCCCACTTGAAATAGGACTGTATTGTATGACACATGCCCTTTCATAATTTTTACAATATATGGAGTTGTCACAATTGTTTTCATTGGGGAGGCCCACCCCTAAAAGTGGTACGTATCTTTTACCCCACTCTTCATAAACTCCTAGTATGATGTCATCCAGTAACTTTAGGGGTAGCCTCTGTCTCTAAACATATTACCTAAAATCGTCAGTTCTTTCTTTACATCCACAAACTCTGATCTCATACGAGCTATTCTTATAGCCTGACCCTTAACCAAACTTTTTTCCTGAGCCAGTGGATGACAACTAGAAAAATGTGAGTGGATGACAACTAGAAAAATGTAGGTAAGCATTACAGTGTGCACTCTTGCGGTAAATGTTAGATTTAAATCCATTTTCTGAATGGGAAATAGCTGTATCTAAATAATTGATGCTTGAACTGTTGTGTTCAAAGGTGAAATGTAGAAAATCAGTAGTCTCATTTAGATATTTTATAAATCCAGGTATCTGTTCTGTTTCACCTTTCCATAATATAAATATGTCATCCAAAAATCTAGTATATAATACAATGTTGGTCCAATATTGACTTTGGAAAACAGAGTGAAGTTCCCATCCTAACATTACTATATTTGCGTATATGGAGGCACATGCTGCCCCCATTGCTACACTTTTAACCTGCTGAAAATACTGGCCCTCAAAAAAGATACAGCTATTCTCTAATATTAGGACCATTAACTCACATACCAATGCTGTATCATCATAACTTAGGGAAGACCAGGCATAAATGGTCTCTTCAAATAACTCTAACCCTTCTGATTTTGGTAGAGATGAAAATAAATCTTTGACATCTACAGTTAAAAAGATCAAATCCTTTGACCAAAGTTCCCATTTTAAATGCCCCAAAAATTGCCAGGAATCCTTAACTAGATGGGAGGGATTCTCCACTACATGCTTCACCATTCTATCTACCATGATGGCCAAGGGATGTGTCTTGGAGCCATTAGCTGATACAATTGGTTTAAAAGGTGGCTCAGTAATATTCTTATGTACTTTTGGTATCCTGAATATTGTGGGCACTCTGGGGTTGCTGTTAGTCAGAAATTCATATACACCATAATCAATATGTTGCTCTAAAACATATTCCTGTAGATAAGAATCTATCCAACTATAGGAAATGTTGATTTGATTTCTAGATACCTGGGCATAACTTGCTTCATCAAATAGTATAGTGTGCATAACATCAGAATAGTCCTGCGAGTTGAAAAGGAACATCCCACCCCCTTTATCCAGTACCATGATATGTAAAGGATTTATCCTCTCTTAATTGCCATAATAAAATATGCTTGTCTTTTGTTAAATTACTGTAAAATATTTTCTCTTTGCCCCAGAAATGGTACATATAGGTTCATAGGTTCATAGGTAGGTACTAGCCTATTGGCCCTAGGGTCTATATAAGCCTAGCCAAACAGTACCCTGGCTTTTGCCACCCAAGAAAATTGTTTTCCTGTGCCCCTGTCAAGCAGAGCCACAGAATTGATCCCAGTGGTGAATCTTCTATCTCCCATCCAATCATCAAGATTTTTCTTGAAGTGTGCTAATGAGGAGCTTTGTTTGATATAGATAGGTAGTTTGTTCCAGAGTATGGGAATTCTCTGTGACAGGAATCTATCCCTCCAGCATGTTCTGTTTATTGTGGTGACAAGGTTTAGGTCCCTAGAGCATGTAGCTCAGAGGGATTGGGATTTCTTTAAGTGGAGCATGTCCAACAGCTCTGGCATAGCTTTGTATGTTAGGCAGAGATCGCCTCTGAGTAGGTGATATGCGACAGAGTAAAGCTTGAGTTTTTTGAGACGGTCTGCTTAGGGTATCTGTTTGAGGCCAGTAATCCTCTTTGTGAGGTATTTCTGTGGCCTTTCCAGTTGTTGTAGATATCTTGTGAGGTACATACAAAAAGGGGAGTTGTGCTCTATAACTGCAGATTCAAAAACATTAACCAGTGAGTGGGGCGGTGGATTATATACACTCTTTTTCTTAAAAGTTTCTCTATTTATGTTCCCCCATTCTTTTGTCCCTGATCCACTGTCAGCAAATAAAATACCCAAGTTTAATTTTCTAGTATAAATCTTGATATCAGTTAAGCTGTCCACTGTATCCGGGATATTGGAAGGCACAAACTTAAAGCCTTTCAAGAATAATGTGAAAAAGTCAGTGTAATTGTATATTTTATAACCTTAATAACAATTTAAAATATGCTCATTGGAACCTGTTGTTAATATTTCCCCCACCTGGAGGGAAAATTCTTTCTCTGTACGCCTAACTGGTTGATTCATAATTCTTTTCCATATTCCTGTTCGCTATTCTTTCTGGGCGTCGAACTATCTGAAAATCCTGCTGAAGATTACTATCTTCTGGTTGATTATCCTCTACGTACACATAATGTGGCCCAGCTCCCTTCCCCGTCCCCTTGGTCTTATCAAGTCTGTAACCATCATAGTGTTTTTAACCCTTATTTTTGTTATTATTTACTGGTAAATTGCTTACCGAGTAAACAGTTTTATTCATATACTGTTGGAGATACCTGTCCAGTTTGCATTTCTTTTTGTGAAAGAGTGCATTATATATTTTTTTGGTTTTGTTGAGGTTTACTAACCCGCCCTTAGGGTCGTGCAGGAATGGGCATGACCTGCATGATTGACAAGGTGGAAGCCGGAACTTCAATATGCAAATATGCCATGATTGACATTTCCTCGACAGCAGCTTACATTCAACAGCAGTATTCACAGTTGCCAAACACGGTTTATTACAGAAAAAGAAAGTAGTCAATGGCTTTTCATTCAGAAGCAGCTGCTTTCACATGTCTGTATGGGTTTTTACTTGAGAAGCACATTTAAATTGTATTATGTTTTAATCTTCCTTTGGCAGAAACAGCTACTTACAGCAGCACAATTTTGTATAATAAAAATAATGGGAAAATAAATAATACTGTGTTTTGGGTTGACATCCCTTTCAGAAGTTTATATTTCTCTGGATACAATGGAAAAAAAAATCAGAATGTGTTTTGAAGGGGTATTTTTACTTCAGAAGGTGGTATTAATGATATATATGATTATATATATGATAAACAAGCTATGTTTTTGGGGGTTCACTGCATTATAAGACACTTCTACTGTGAAGTCTCTGCAGTAAGCAGACAAACATTACATTATTTTTCATAATCATAATACTAAAAGACAATAATAACTGAAGTAATAAAAAGAAAAAATGATAGTACTCAAAAAGGAAGAGATAAGCACAGAAACCCTAACCCTAAAATGAAATAAGAATGTGTTTTTTAAGGGGTGGTTTTACTTCAGAAGTTGTGTAGTCCCTGCAGTAAGCAATGAAATGGCTTAGGTGTGTGTATGTATACGGTTATGTTTTTTCTTTGTAGAATTGATCACAACCCTTAAGCTTGTATGCAAACAGATATCACCTAAACCCTTATGTACCAACCCAGTGTCTTGTATCAACAGACAAAATGTTGCTGTCAATTGGTAAATGTAATAATTCTGCTGGTGTGCCCATATACTCTTAAGTACATCACTAAACCTAATGAATTGTACCCCTTTAGCCATCAAAGGTTGGAGGTTGTTATAATGGTTAACAGACATAAGGTACAGGGTTTGATTCTAACATTTGAAAGCAAAATTGACTAGTTTTAAAATGGCCCAGGAGGGCGACTAGTCTTATATTTAGATATGAACCTACACACTCGTATTTACTGGGGTCAGTGTCACAATGGATAACACGTCTAACTACAGATTACAAACTGTAGGTTCAACTCCTGCCTGGCTGGGTTGACAAATCTTTTTTTGGGGAGGGGGGAAGGTTGGCATAATGATTAAGGCCTTTACCTCACAGATACAAGGTACAGGGTTTAATTCTAGCCTCTGGTTATTGGCTAGGTTTATAATAATCTGCAAACTGATAGCTTACTATTTACCCATGAACCTATGAAATAGTTGTATCTTTATGATTTTTGTTTTTTTTAAGGCAAATCTTCATGGGCACCTAGTCCTGTTGGTGTACTGCCCCTAGTTATCTTTACTATGATAATATAAAAAGCAAGTTCCATTCTGAAAAGCTGTATATTTCTTTACCCGCTATTCCCTATTTTTCTTGACCATGAAACTCTCTCAGTTTCTTTGTTACACTCCATACTTTTCCCTACATTCTCTGCCTGCTTTGTATCTACTTTCTTCCATATCTGTGCACTCATCCATCCATTCAGATCCTTCAAGCACTGGCAATAATGTCTTTCTAGCCTGACAATATACATAAACAGCCGTTCCCATAATAAGTGTCCATGTTGTTTTTAAAAGTATTTAAACCAGTGCTTGCTTTAATATAATTTGGTAGTCTATTCCATGCATCAGCTACACTGAGACTCAATTAGTACACTTCACTTTCTCTTTTTCATAGATTAGGGATATCATAGAGAATCAGACCAATATTCCCAGAGGTAGTTGTCTCTAAATGCCCTGTATACCTGAATATGGTCTCCTCCTAAATATCCATATGAGACACTGTACAAGTTCAGATATTTTAGTTTATCTTAAATTCACATCCATGGATGCCTTTGATATATTTCTGCTGTACTCCTTCCAGTTTACTCATGCTTTTTATTTGTAATGTTTCCATACTGTTATTCCATACTCGGGTTTGAGTCTAATGTAACTAACAAACAGTGCCTTCATCCTTCCTGATTTCCATGACTTTATAAATCTGTTTATAACTATGTTTACATAAATATCATTAACCCATTGTTTGAGTATGATTAGAAACACTCACAGCTGGATCATCTCATATACCCAGGTAATATTCATCCTTGGTGCAAATAAAAGATGCGTTTTTGCAATTTCTTCACTTTCAAAACTTGGTGATTTATTATTATTTCTTGCTAGATTATAAGTGCTGCATGACTGTATCTCAAGTAATGTTTTGCTGGTTAAAATGTGCGTAGAATTCTCTGTGGAAGGTAAGGATGCATTATTTCCATTTATTTCTCTTTTTAACTGAATACTCATGCAGCCAAGCAGGCAGAATGACTAATTAGTTGGGAGTGCTTAGCGCCATGATGCTGGGTGTTAGGCAGGGTTGGGGTGGGGCTTGCTACTGCGCAGCTGGTGGGTTAACGATCCTCAACAAAACCCTTTTTTCTACCCTCATAATTACTTTCTCATATAGCCCCTGGTACTGTTGAAATATTAAATCAGTTGTAATTCTTTTGTTCAACTCTTCCAACTCTTTTCCTGTCTTGTCTTTCAACTGTTCATTATAGTAAACCAGCAACCACTCCGACTCCAATAACTAAAGCCCAAAAATGTATTCACAAATATTTTCACAAATCCACAATAAAATAAAAAATACATCCAAGTCACTCACTTTCGTATTACACTTCATCAGAACAAATTCATCACCACAAACTCAGCCTTATATAGTACACACAATTAAATCAATTAAGTAAAATCCTATTATTTAAAGAGACATAACAATTATATAAATCTTACAAAAATCCTAAACAGCTTTAAAACAAGTGTGCATTTTATGAAGTAATATCTAAACAGACAGAAAAATATATATATAATTTATTTAAAAAGTATATGTATAATATATGTATAATATAATATAATATAACCTGAACTTATCGTTTTAATGCCCTGTATTTTAGTTCATGTTTAATACTGACATGCTCATTTAATCCTGGTGTTTCACTAACATTCAGTCTTAGTTGCCATTTGACTTCAGCCCTCAATAATTTATTATTCCAATCACCACCTCTAAAATCATGCTGTACCACCTCAACTATACCAAACTTAAAACTATGACAAGGGAACATCATAATATGTTTATATAGGGCATTTTTTTTTCATCTTTTTTCTTAATACTATAACAATGCTCATATATCCTTCTACTCACTTCCTTTCAGTTTTACCTATATAAAATTGTCCACATTCTGAGCAAAGGGCTAGGTAAACCACCCCCATAGTATTGCAGGATCTGCTCATAAAGCTAACCTCTCTATTATAAGGACCCACAGTAATTTTAGGGACATCAGTAATAAACTTACAATAATCACAGGCCCCACATCTAGAAGTTCCTTTCAACTTATTAGTATTACTAGAGTAATTATTTTCCAATAAAAATTTTAAATTATTATTCATCCTGTATGTAAACAGGGGTTTTTCACCTATAGTTGTTAACAACTCTTTATTCCCTTTGAACATTACCCAATTATTTTTAATAATTCTCTGAACTTCCCCTGAAGTTTCACCATATGTTAAAATCATAGCTTGTGAGAAAGTATTGACCTCTTCTAACTTCTTAACTGGGATTTCCTCGTCCCTGCCTAAAAGGGGTTTATATCTCACATCCCACTGGTCCATGAGTTCCTCTCGAATCTGTGAAACAAAAGAAGAAGGATAGCCTCTAGCTAAAAACATTTCTAAAAGTAGATGAGTTTCTCTTTTTGCAAGTTCTATATTAGAGCACATTCTTAAAACCCTAACCATCTGTCCCTTTACTATATTTCTTTTAACATAGTTAGGATGACTACTCATGAACTCTAGGTAGTCATTAGAAAACGTTGGCTTCCTATACAAACTAGACTGGAACCTTTTTAAGTTAAAATCCTTAAACAATGTAACATCCAAAAAATTAATACTTTCACTGTTTGTACAACCAGTGAATTTAAAATAATCACAAACTTGATTTAAATAATCCATTACCTTTTCATGTAATCCTTCACCTTTCCATAAAATAAACACATCATCTAAAAACCTTAAGTATAAATACCAACCATCCTTAAAGGGTGAGTTAAATAAAAACATAGCTTCCCATCTGTACATCACGAGATTAGCAAAGGTCAGGGCACAACAATTGCCCATCGCCACACCCCTAATCTGTCTAAAAAATTTGCCCCCAAATGTGAAAAAATTATATTTTAACACTAATTCCATCAATTCTAATATAAAATTAATCATACTACTACTTAAACTACTTTCCAAAACCAACACTTCTTGAAACATTTCCAGACCTATACCATGGGGAATAGATGTATATAGGTCCACCACGTCCACAGTAGAAAAACTAATACCATCATTATAAAATTCATTATTTACTCTTTTTAAAAAGTCCCAGGAATCTATTAAAATGTGCTTCACTGGTGTTATAGCACTTTTTACAACTCGGCCAATAAAAACCCCCAAGGGATACAAAATACTATTAAAACCAGGAATAATAAGTCTATAGGGTAGGTCAACCAAATCTTTATGGGTTTTGGGTATACCAAAGGCAAGTGGAATGGTTGGATGTTCTACCATCAGAAAATGAAATACTTCTTCATTAATCACCCCCTGAAATAATGAGTCCTCTATTATTAATTTAATCTTCCTATGGGCCACATTTATCTCATTTCTTGAAAACATTTCATATTTAGATCCATCATTCAACATACAAAAAATTTTATTATGATAGTCCACATTATTAACTATTGCCATTCCCCCTCCCTTATCAGGCTTCATATATCTAACTTTGTCATCACTTCTTATTTCTTCTAACAATACTTTTTCATCCTTGGTCAAATTAAAAATTCTCCTTTTATGTTCATTAAGCTTTTTGTATATTTCCTGGGAACATACATTTTCAAAGGAACTTAAAATAGGTAATAAAGGGGGATTGTAACAACTTTTTTTCTTTATCATATTCTTTTTCTTGGGGTTATTTCCTTCATTACTATCTCTATTTAATATCTTAAGATTTAATTTCCTAACAAAAATTTTCAGTTCTATTAAGGTTTTACTAACATCTTCTCTAACTGTTGGGACAAATTTTAACCCTCTCATTAATAAATGAAACAATTCTTTACTCAGTTCTAATCCAGCATAATTATAGATTTTAAACCCTTTATATAAAAATACTAACCCATCATCAGAAACAATATCTTCAGACAGGTGGTTCACCTCAATTATTCGTAACTGTTCTTATAATTGTATCAATTCTCCCTTCCCCGTCCCCTAAAAATCATGTTTATCTAGTCTTCCTTGATTTTTGTTAAAAATCCTCTCTGACCTTCTTAATGGTGGAAATTCATTGTCATAAGAGTTTACATCACTAATCTGTCTATTAACATTTTGTTTTACACTACCCATAGGTATAGACTGATTATTACTTTCACTAAAAGTGTCTAAATATGCTTTAGGTAAAGGATATGCCAACCCATGTTTATAATCATATTCATCTCTTGACATTTTTTTCTTTTTTCTATCTATATTATTGCACACTTCATTTTCAACTTTATCAAATATAATATTGTACCTAAATGAATACTGGTTAAAATTAAAGTCATTCAATATCAAATGATTAATTTCATCAATGTCTCTAAATAATTCATCAATTCTTTTATTATTAATTTTTAAAATAAAGTCCATCAATTCAAGGCCATGTCTGTCAAACATTTTTAAAAGTTCATCACATTCTTCCTGGCCTTTCTTAATTCCATTCAGGAACCTAAAGGCACGTAAACCCTTAAGGACCCTCCCTTTAGCCATACTTTCCTTTAAATAGGCATTATCACACTGCAAAGCTCGCACCTTGTTCATTTTTATTTCTAAAGTCACTAACCTATTGTCCATACTTGTCACGCCATTTTCGAATAAAGATGGAAACAAACCACATTCTGTTTTTGACCAATCTCTTAAACGATCATGTATTCCATTGTTTACAGGGTTTATAGGTCTAAAATCAGTTTGTCCCACACTTGTAGAAGGCACAGCTTGATTTTCAGTGCTACGAGGACGCTGTCGTTGTTGCTTACTCTGACTTCGAGAAACAGGAAGTGCACCACCAACATCAGTCCCTAATGGGTTTCCGCTCCTTTCTATACCCATCGGGCTATTTGTTTTTTGTATTATGTTAACAGTCTCCTGCAGTACAGAAACCTTATTAGTAAGGTTTAAAATTAAAGCAAATAAATTATCGTTATTAGTATCTGCTTGTTGCCCACACGGAAAAGGCAAGGAATCCAATTCTTCTTCAAAGACTGGCGAGAGACCATGCTCATCCATAACCGAACCAGGGCTTAGTAGGCAGTCAATCACGTAAAATATTACACTTCATAAGAACAAATTTGTTCTGATGAAGTGTAATAGCTCTTGGTTCATTATAGTAAAGCACTTTACTTAAAAGTTCCAATCCTCACCTATCAAACATAGATACAAAATCATTAACTATCAACTCATTATAAACCAAACCAAAGGGAAACTTATACACTCATAACCCCTGCGGCACCACTTTTAGTTCAATACATTCTTTTAAATAAACAATCTCAATTTGAACACCTTTGAATTTAAATCTTTTTTCAAAGAAAAATATCATGTCTTTCAAAGAGTCAAAATGTTTATTGTCTTTCACTTTTTCAGCCATACTCATATTGTCGGTGGTGCCACGGTTTCGAAAACAATAACTATCAACCATAATATTGGAAAATCTGTCAGTGTCTCTATTAGCATCATAGTTCACACTGCCTTCATGTCTGTTTGATTTTTGTGTGGAAGCAAAATAAATGTTAGCGTCCCGAGGTCTAACACTGGCACCTAACTGGTACACAGAACCTGTCTCTCCAGTTTGTTTTTGCCTGTGACTGTTAGCATTGTTACTATTTTTTTATGGATTTTCCTGCCATTACCTAGCCTGAAACATTGGAATCACTATTGCCTGGACCATCGGAGTTCTCCACAGCATGCACGTTGATGTCAGCACGTCCTCCAGCCATACAAATCATGTGAAACGGATTCCCTTTTCTATTGGTGTTGCCCAGGAAACCTTCCGTTTCTGCCATGGCTGAACACTGCAGATTGTTAACTGAAGAACCATTTGCTGTCTCCTTTTGAGAAAGAATTCAATTAATCTACAGTGAGATTTCTTACTAGTCTATCAATGGTTAGAATGCCACCAATTAGGGATGTTAGTGTGCTGTTTAAGCAATTAGAGGGAAGTTTTTAACATTCTGAAGTCTCAGCTGTAGAGCGATGAAAGCACTCAATTTTTACAATAAACTCTTAAGACATCATAGGCCAGCAAAACACAAATGTCTTAGTCATAAGTGACCATATAGTGAGACACACATATACTTCACTCACCAGGGCTGGCAAAGAAACTGTGATGGTGCTCTGCCTCACAGGAGCCAGGACACAACAAATGTCACATGCCTTTACCCAGTATATAACTATGACATGCAGTAGCATAGCTAGGGTGGGGTGAGAGGGGTAACTGCCCTGGGTGCAAAGTGGTTGGAGGATGTGATCAGCTGACCGGATCTCTCTTTAATGCAATACTGCCTTTTAAAAGCTGGTATTGCATTTGTATCTAACCTGAGCCCTGTAGCACTCCTTGTATGATCTAAATATTGTAGCAAGCAGTTTGCTACAGTGTAAAAGTAAAAAGAAAATCTTTTTTTAACTAAAACCTGAGCTCTGTGAAGGAAGGGTATAAACTGTAGCAACTGTTTGCTACATTTGTAGCAAGCAGCTTGCTGCAGCTTAAAGTAATTTATCTGTCTTTTTATTTATTTATTTATTTTAACTAAAACGTGAATGCAGTAGGGCTCTGTGCAGGCAGGGTATAAACTGTAGCAGGTGCGACAATTTAGACAACACACAGGGTGCTACAGCACTCAGGTTTGACTGCAAATCCAATACCAGCATTTAAAAGCCAGTACTGCATTAAAGAAAGATCGGGATTGGCTGATTACTCCTCAGAACTTTGCACCAGGGACAGTTGCCCTCTCACCCCACCCTAGCTACACTAGTACACACACACACACACACACACACACACACACACACACACACACACACACACACAGATGTGACTATCAATAACAGCTCCTTGTACAACTACAAACATTCATATGTTTACTTGCAATAAAATAAATGAATAAATACATAATGGCCGAGAAGTATATTTCAGCTCACTTCTGTGAGCTTCATTCTTTTTTTATTGGTCACTTCTGTGAGAACCATAAAATGCATCTCACTGTACACATCCCATATCCTCCCAACCTCTTTTTTAAACACCTTATTGAATTTTCTCTTAAGATGTAGGCAAACATACACTTACATAAAAGAAATCAAACCATATTAACATATTCCATGTTTCAAACATTATACATCACATATATTCTTTTGTATAATTCTCATCAATCCAACAGTATGTAAATTGATCAATTCCAACCACACTCCTCCTCTAAAACAACATTCTGCATGTATAGTTTCCACATTTTCGATTTTTTCTATGTAATTTGCTCCCACACTTTTCTAAAAATCCCACTCCCAGTTCTTTTATATCTTTTATGATATTCAATACTTCAAATAGAGATGGTTTACACTTTGATTTCCATTTTCTAGTAATTGTTTTTGGCAGCCACCAAAATTAGACAGCTCGGCCTTACTATGTCCAAGCAATACCAATTCTGTATCAAGCTCAAAAATAATTTTCTTAGATACATTCATTTGCTCATCCAATATTTCTGATGGAGTACTCTGTAGGGAATTTTTAAAGTGTTCCATTTCATTACATTCCCAAAATGTATATTCCCATCTTTCTTCCCTATCACACTTCCGATATTTGCCATCTATGTGAGGAAAAATTCTCTGGAGTCTACTTGGAGTATAAAACTATCTATGCAAACACTTTTGAGCAGAAATCCTAAATATTCAAGACTTTGTTGGGTTTTGGGAGCCATACATATGTCCTTCCATTATTTTCTTGTGAACTGGCAATCCAGTCTCTCTTCCCAATCTTTTCTAACTGCCTCTTATTGGTTCCTATATTTATTGTACAATATATTACATGCCCTACTAATTATCTCTTTTTTAAACAGCAGCTTCTGTTCTAGATTCAACTAAAAACTCTACCAAATCAGGTCTGTCACTTAGGATTCCCCTATCCATTTCTCATTGCCTATACTATGATATTAATTCTTGAAGGGAAGGCAGTCTCTAGCCTGCGGTCTAAATATCTTATTGGCTTCTTCCCATTCTATTACCTTTCCCCTCTCTAGTTATTTGTTCCCAATACATTGATTCCTTTTCCAGTTTTCTCTAGTAAATTTCAGCCCATTCTTGCCTATTCTGTGTACCCCTAATTGCAGTCATCCCTACTGGCAAAATCTCCTTTCACCATTCCAATGTTGGCTCATGTCTTAGTATACTTTCTGCTACTTTATGAATATAATATTCTGTATTGCTGTTATTCTCCTTAGGGATATGCATCCCAAATTTCACCCTCTCCTTATTCTTGAATTTCCCCCCTGCTTCATCATCATCCCCTTCCACTTTGAATTATATCTTTCTGCTTATGTTATGTTTATGAGCCTTAACTGTGTAACTCTAAAATATCCCTTCAGATCAGTTAATTCTAAACCATCTCATTCTGTTGGAAAGATCAGCTTGTCCCACTTGACCCTTGCCCTTTCTCCTCCCAAATAAAACTCTTCAAGTCTTTATTAATTACTGTCCGCAGCTTATTCTCTGGTTGACAAAAATATACCTGACGTGTATATAAAACTAAAGGGACTAAAACATTTTCACTGCTTGTATCTTGCTATCCATATCCAAAACAAGAGCTTCTAGTATCTCAGTGTTTGTATTATCTTTTTAGTCTCTTCCCACGTATCTTTAGCTGTCATAACAGAATCCTGTTTAATTACTACTCCTAAATACTTCATTCTATCAAGTCCCCATAAATATGAGTATTGTTGAACTAATTAATGTGTGGGTGCATAGTTTGCAGCTATAGCATTTGTTTTATCTTCATTAATTTTACATCCTAATAAAAACCTAAAACTGACTGTCTCACAATGCTCATCAACACTGAAATGTTCTTTTTTGGTTTTATCAGGTACAAAATAACATTGTACACAAATAAAGACAACTTTGTTTGATTACCATATCAATTATATATACCCCTGCCTGGTTCCTCTGATCAGACACAACTATTCAGAGAGGAGACTTCCTACTTTAATTTTTGCATCCGATCCCTCACACATCCTCCTAATTAGCTTTATTATTGTATCAGGGTCCACATAAAATCCAAGCTTACTCTGTTGAATGTTTTGTCTGCATCAAAACCCAGTAGCAATAGCAGTATTTTCTTACATTCTGCTTCCATCTGGATCATTATTGTTCTATTAAAGTTATCAAATCTTTGCCTCCCTTCCACAAAACCTCACTGATCCATATTTATCAATTTTGGCAAAATGTTTGCCATTCTTTTGACTAGTATGGGCATAAACACTTTATAATCATAGTTTAAAATTGAAATGGGCCTATATGAAGTTGTGTCTGATAGGTCTTTACCATCTTTTGGTATGATAGCCACCACAGCTTTATTCAAGGATGTTGGTGCTTCCCCTTATTTTAAAATACTGTTGAATAAAATGTTTCTTTTGTATCTTAGTTGTTATTGGTGCATGATCTGAAACAGTTATTGGATGTGTGTCAAAGCTTTCAATTAAATACAGGTTTCTGTGAAATATCATTTCTGTCCCAGTCCAGTTATTGTGCCTTAGGGAACAATATATAAATTCTCTCTTGAGTTCCTACTACTGAATTTATGTCTGCTATACCAAATATTTTCATAAATTCCTTCATAAATAAATCTACCCTCTTTTGTTATATTTTCTAATCTAGGTCCCCCAGATGCATCCTCAGTGTTGCAAATCAAGTTCTGGTTCCCACCTATAAGTAATATTCTTTGCTGAAAGCTGATCTTATTTCCTAAAATTTTCTTAAGCTCCATAATAGCAGTTTTAGGTGGTATACAAATACATGTCAACTTAATCCTCCTCCCTTGCCAGTAGCCCCTTAGTACCACAGATATACTATTATTACCTTTTTCCATCTTCTTTCAGTATTGGACATCTTCTAGCAATTAATATTAGTACCTTTCCTTTGTTCTTGATATTCTGCTGAAATTTCAGTCCTGAAATCCTTTCTTTATCAAATTCACTTGCTCATTTCTTTCCAAATATGCTTCCTGTAGCATTACTATTTCTACTCTCCATTTCTTAATATAATCCAAATACTCTTCTTTTTGTCTATACCTATGAGGCTATTCATATTCCAAATAATATGGATAGTGTAGCCATTGTGCTGACTTTATTACACCAAAGTATTATATATGCTAGCATTTTTAAATGTCTGTTTCCAGCTTTTGTGTTACATGCACCCACTAATTTTTGTAGGTTGTTCCTTTACACAGTGGTTTTTGTCATCTCCATTTGAACCTATGTCACATTTTATAAGACTTTTTGTTTCAATGAAAGCCCTCAAACAAACACACCCCTGGAACACCCCAGAACCAATTAACTTAAAGCAAACACACAAAAACTATGTTTATCTTCAAATAATTAAGTTTAATCCTTCTGATAAGAACAACTGTCCCAAACTGACAACTGCAAACATAGGCATTATATAGCCTAAAATTAAGTTTATCCATGTTAAAGTGCATGTTACAGCCTGTGCTCCTACTTACATTAACTGTGGTCTGCTCTTGTCTTATCTTTATTTCCCTCTCAGATATGGAAACAAGCTTGTAGGCTTTCAGAAGACATTAGCTTTTAGCCTTAAGAAAAAGTGCACTGGGTATCTTTAAATAAAAATAAATTATACACTGTTCTAGTAAATGTGTCAAGGTATTTATGTACCAGGAAAACTGCTATCCCTTATTTACTTCCAAAAATTTAAAACTTTATTTTTTACTATGATGCTTTCCCTTGTGCCTTTTAACTTTACATTTCTCCCAAGAAACAATGTCCAGAGTCTCAAGATTTATTGCCTGGACCTGTAGTCAGCTTGTCTCTATGGAAACAAAAGAAGAGATTGTACAGCTGCCCTCAGCTGCAGACTTCTTACCTCACACCAAACAGTTATTTGCTGAAGGAAGACTTTTCATTACATTCACAGTGTTCACTTATTTTCATAGCACGCATGCTTACACAATAAATGTATTATCAAATTATGCCAAGGGCATTAATCCAGATATTCACCTATGCAAAAGTAATATAAAACATCTCAACTCTACATATCAAAAGCAACAAATAGATTAAAGAAGCGTGCAGAACAGACCACCAGCAAAAACCCAAGTTTGTCAAGTTTCAGACTTTATCAGAATGAAACGTGATGAAAAGAGCTTAAATAAACTTGGATTTTTGCTGGTGGTCTGTTCTGCATGCTTCTTTCATCTATTTGCTGCTTTTGAGTGGTTTTACTTTGTTCAACTCTACATATATTATAATCAGTCTACTTTTACACACCATCCCCCATCCCCACAGCCCAAATTTATAGTACATTAACTTAAACATGCTTTTTTTCAGCCTTTCTTCTCTTTTTTACATTGTAATGCCTACATTTCTTAAAACTATAAAAAGAAAAGATAGTTGTTTACTTAAGTATCTTTATCACATAAAACACCCACTAAAGCATGTAATATATAATACGCTGTTTATATCATGAAATGTTTTAAACAAATACTGTTAAGAACAAAATTGTTTTACTTATACTTTTTTTTCTTCTTTTCTTCCTTTTAGTGTATTTCCAAACATTAATGAAATGAAGTGGAGTATATGCCTTTCAGTCCTCCCACACGTTTAAGAAAGTTAACAAAAGTCCAATCTTTCTCAGTCACGTTTTCCTTGTAAAGCCATACTTCACAAATGTGATTGATGCTTTATAGTCTCACATTTATTCACCAATTGCATTGCTGCTAATTTTGTTCCTTTTCATCTCTGTCTCCCAACCCCAAACTTTGGTTCAAGATCAATGTGCTCCTAATTCTTCTCGTTAACTCCTGCATTTTTTTTCTGTCTCAAGCATTTTCATGGACTTTATTATCAAACTGTTTAAAGGCTCACTTTTTTATTTTACAAACTTTTGTATTTCCTCCTTAGATTGTTCTGCATCAGAAATGACTTTGATCCTCCAGGAAAAAAATATTCTGAAGATAGCTGGATACAGCAGTGTGAATGCCACAATACATTTGCTTCACTAATGCCTGGTGTGTACGGTGATCAGTAATTTTCCACAAACACTCTACTGTCTCTAATTTTTAATACTTTACCCTTCTGCCACAATTTTGTCAAGTTCAACTCTTTCTGCTGGTATAATTACATCTTTACTAAAATAGGTCTTGGCTGATGTCTCAATTCCAGGTTTGGATACAAATACATTCATCATACACACGATGTGCCCATTCAATTAACAAATCCTATTAGGGAATACCAGTCCTGTTTCTTATTAGCTCTTTTATAAAACTAATACAGCGTGTTTTTCCTGTTTCTGTGATGCAACAGAAAATCTCAGGTCTTCCCTGCATGTTGTGTCCCCTAACTCTACCATTGTTTGAAACAGATCATCTTGAGCAGTTTAATATTTAGTTAGCCATTTCTGCATTTTGACCTCTATTTTTTGTAGTTTTATCAGTTCACCTGAATAACTGTTTAAAGCTACTTCCATTTTTCCAGCCTTTTGTTATTTGAATTGATATACTCCTTCAATGTTTCATTTATTTTAATCAACTCTTTTGATTTATTTTTTCCTCTAAATTAATGAAATACTTTTCTTGTACCAAAGCTGGAGCTTGAACTGCTTTTTGCTGAACAGCTTTAGGAATCTTCCCAGTCAGTGTGTTCTCTTCACCTTTCTTATTCAAATTCCTTTCAGGCTAACTTTCTCTTTGCTGGCATCCAGGCAGTATAGCTATGAGCCATTAAGTGAATTTTAGTAAAACTGTCAGAACTTATCTTTCAGTTTCTTTTTTTTTTTTTCATTGGGAGAACTGAAATTAAGCTGTTGCTCAGTGTTCAGCCATCTTTTAAGTCTCTATCCTCCCAGTCTCTTAGCTTAAGAATGGGAGACATAGACCCAAAAATTAGGAACAGATTTTAAATATTATCTTGTGTACTTAGAAAGTTACATTAGGAAGCATCACTTGCCTGATGGTTAATGACTGTAACTCAGAACAATTTGTCAGAACGACAAGGAACAAACCAAAATAATTCTTAATTTCTTTGAGCAATAACTGTGGACAAAGCCAAAAATAACTGGGGTGAGGGAAGCCCCAAAAGGGACACATTTTAAAAACTATTTTTTTATCTATTTGTCAGCCAGGTAAACCACTGGAGATAGTTTCTTTTTTCAGGGTGACAAAGAAATACTACTGGACTTGCTCACAGTCACACCATAAACAAATGGAGGTGGGAGGATTCAAACCCTGCACTTTTCATTACAGGAAGCAATTCATTAACAGCTCACAATAAAACAAACCCCTGCAGGTACACTGGATCCAATAAAGGTGAACACCAACTGGTTTGAAACAAATAAAAAATACAAAACAGGAACTGCACTAAAACTTTAATAACAGATTAAGAGCTTTCATTCCTCTTCACAGAACTTCATCCAAATTAATTTTACAATACACAACATCATTACAATAGCAGCAATCCACCTACTATTGGTTATCTACATAATTAAAGCAAAAAAGCTCATTGGTTCCAGATCCTTAATCTTGTGACAAAAAATACAAATATCCTTGTCTACTGCTAAAAACAATTGGTTCACTATATACAACACACAATAAATGTGCAAAAATATACAAAAATATAGAAAAAAAATAATAATATGTATAATGTATAAGAATATATAAATGTCAAATGATGTTCTAAAAACAGGTATGTTGACTTCTCATTAACAGTTCAGACAAACAAATGCCAAACTCAAGATTTAAGGAGAGTGTAGCAACTGGTGTGGAGGATTAAGCCCTACAGCTGAAGGGTACAGGGTTTGATTCTGTCACTGTAAGCAAGCCTCCGTAATACACACACACACACACACACACACACACACACACACACACACACACACACACACACACACACACACACACACACACACACACACACACACACACACACGGACACACATAAATACACACAATAACTTAGTCCATCTCATCATTATCCAATAAGAAATGACCAACTATTGCTGCAGCTGATTCAAACTGCTCTGCCTATCAGGAGATTCAAACTGTATGAGTGAAGAACTGTTTAGGAAACTGGGACTGCTTTTCCAGTGTGAGTGAAATTTGAACTGCTTTGCTTAGGAAACAGGAATTGGCTTTAAAAAGGTGAAATTAAAATGGCAGCACAACTGGAAAATAAAATAATTCAGCAGCTTTGAAAAAAATAGTGGAACACTCAAGGGGGCACACACATTCAAGGGGGGAGCATGTGCCCCCCCCAGCACCACCACTGACTGTAATACTTACACTACTACAAATAAATATGCTCAACACTTTCTAGGCTTCATTAATGTAAACTCAGTAGACCAGATTTCATGTTACCCAATAAGAAGATCTAATGTATTGGAGATGAGCATTACAAACATAGCACCGTTGTGTACTGCACCTGCAATTACACCTTCCTTGGTTAGTTCTGACCATTAAGCAGTGATTCTCACTATTAGAATAAATCCCAAAACACTCAGAAACCTTACCACCATCAGAGATTTCTCTAACTGAAATTTATTTCAAATATATAATGATTTGAGGAGTTTCAAGACCCCCCCCCAGAAGACCCAGCAGCAAACACTGCGTTATTCATGGAAGAGTTCTACTGTCACCTTTTACCTTTTTTCAGGATATCATTCCCAAGCTGTATAAATTATTCAATCCCTGCCATTTTTTAAAACAAGAAACATCTTTATTAAACCATCACTTACTACAGAGGCAATCATACATTTATATAAATGAAAACAAACCACATTGACACAATCCTAGTTGCAAACATTTTACATCACAAATCATACTGACATACTCCCAGTTGCAAACATTATACATCACTTATAATGTACACAATCTTTCTCACTCAACCATTATATAGCTCATTTAAGTCTGAAGTATAATGTTTGTTATAATATAGTTTGATTACTTTTATATGAATGTAAATTTGCCTTTGTCACAAGTGATAATTTAATAAAGGTGTTTGAAAAACAATACAGCATTAAGTTTAAGAATAAATCCCTTTAGTGGAATCACAGCATAAACCATTTTTTACAAGACTCTTGTCCTTCAGTAACAAACTGAAACCTCACACCTCAAAATTAAATTCAATAAGTTAAACAAGAGCTTAGAAACAAAATCAAATCTTCCAAGGCTAGGTGTGAATTCAGAATTGTCTTCTTTGTCTGAAAGACAATTATAAGTCCTTTTTCAACTGTATAAGAACCTAAGAAACACTACCCAGCACTGGCTCTGTGTTGATACATAATTTACCTACCTAATCTTCCCCTGAATACATAGCTGACCTATTTGCAGACAAAATTAAAATTTCTACCTCATCTCAGCTTAGCCTGCACATGCTTGACCCTTTGTCAGCCTCTCCCACTAAACATCACTTCTGATCAAATCCTAAAGGTTACCTCAGTGAAGAAAAATACTAGCTTAGTGGAACACAACAATGTGCCAGGGTGCTTCCTTGCCATTATGAAGCACTGTTTTACTGACCCTCTCCACAATCTGTTCAACCTCAGCCTCTCATTTAGCTTTGTGCCTGAGGTTTTGAGAACTGTAGTGGTCACTACTTCCACAGGGAAGGCCTTACTACTGATCCTAGTAACTACAAACCCATAAACCTCATAAATTTTACCTGGAAAACAATGGAATGCATCAGTATACCTCATAAAAATGGACACTGTCCACCTAAAGTCCCTCGACCCAAATCAGTTTCAGCTGTGAATGGTGGATCTTGTCTGCTTAAACTGATCAATATCTTTGAAGAAGGCATCGAGAACTTGGATGAGGGCAAGTTGGTGCCAGCTTACCTCAGCCTAGCCAAAGGGCTTGACATAACTAAAAAGACATAAAATACTCAATAGCCATTGTTTTATGGAAACCATTGTAGTGTAACAAGGAACTTTCATATTTTAGCAATCAAATATTTATAACTTGCATAAGAATGGAAGGAGAAATACTTTATCTGTTCCTTGCTATTGTTAGGTAATACTGACTTGGCAACTGTTCTTGTTAGTAGAGAAACTGTAATAATCTTACACATAATTTTCATCACACTGAACTGTATGCCATTCTCAGCTGTTTATCAACAGCAACATTTATTAATCAAGTAAACCAGAAAGCAAAGTTTGATAACTGCATATGAGCACCTCATCTTAGGATTCATTTTGGTTTGCTTCACATTCTGGCAATTAAGCTATAAATTTGTGTATGTATTGGGGGGGGGGATTTCAAGATAATTTCTGCTAGTGTATGGCTGTGCCATATGAAAGCCCTAGAGTGCATGGCTGACACAGCTGTGTCTACTGTCAAGTCTGTTTAAGATTTGTATTGCATCCATAAACAGTGATACATAGAGTAGACACTTATGCAGTGCCTTTAAGCATGCAGATGTTAATTTACCCAACTTACATTCTACTAAACAGCACGGCTACCATTCCCATTCCTCGGCATTTATTCACAGGTTGTTCTACATTAAATGCTTGACTGTGCCAGTGTCATGCTGCTGCTGTTCTGTCTGTGTTGAAATTCTAGGGATTGAATTTTTATCCATGACATCCTCTAATGAGTTGTTGCATCTGGAATAAGATTGGTTCTACTTATACAAATGAAATTCATATGAAGAATTTAAGTCATTGCTGTGGTACTGTAAAACAAGCTATTTAGACTTGTGCAACACAAATTGGCTCTGAACTTTCCTGAGCTTCAAAACTGACCACAAGTAAGCAGTGTAAAGTATCCCATCCATGGGAGTGAAACATTAGGACATTAGCAGGAAAAGCGCAATGCTCTCAGCTTCCAGTTAGAAAGAATACTCATTGTTCATCCTGAATTTTCATGCTGGTTGGTATTCTCATCAACTGTAGACAAGGAAAAAACACAAACAGAGATGTAAGTTGGGTATCAGGGTAGAATGGAAAACGTCTCAGGTTCATAGGTGTGTACTAGGCTAAAGACCATAAGGGCCATTTTAAGCCTAGCCATGGATCCGAGATCTCTGACAAGTTCTGGTACCCTTGATAAGTGTAAACAGGGGCCTTGGAGATAAACTTTTACAGGCTGCTTGTGTCCTTTAGAGACATGTGTGCCAAACCAGGGATGAATTTCCTGTTTCCCATCCAATTGTCCAAGTTAAAGTTGAATTGGGTTAGGGAGGAACTCTGCTTCATATGGATACGGAGCCTGTTCCAGAGAAGGGGTAGTCTCTGATATACATACATCTCTCTCCAGTAGGTCCTATTTATATCACAAGCAAGGTTTAAGTCTTTAGAATAGGTAATTCTGGTACTGTTTGTTTTGTGAATATGCAGGAGGTCCACATCAGGGTAGGGTCTGACAATGCCTTGTATGTCAGGCATAGACCTCCCCTCAACAGCCTGTAGGAGACAAAATACAAGGATAGGGCCTTGTGGTGGTCTGCAAAGGACTTGTTACTTATGCCCTGTATTCCTTTTGTGAGGAAGCTCTGTGGACATTCCAATTATTGGGCGTGCCTAGCTAGGTGCATACCAAAGGGGGCATAGTACTCAATGATAGGTCTCATGAATGCCAAACACAGTGAGACAATGACCTCCTTGGACCTAGATGCTTTACCTTTGCTTATAAGCTGCACAACATAGAATGATTTCCTCACTGCTGTAGACATGTGAGGGTCAAAGGCTAGATTGCTGTCTATGTATGTCCCCAAGTCCCTGACTAATGGGTCAGTTCTAAGGGGTGTGTTGTCAATATGATAGTTACCAGGCATGGATTACTTTCTGAAAGATAATATTATGCATTTCTTGGCATTTAGTTTTAGCCCATGGCTCTGACATCAGGTGTTTGTCTGTGTCAGCACTTCCTGGAGAACATTTGTGTCAGTGTGGGATTCCATGACAGCTCCTAATTTGCAGTCATCTGCAAATTTAGTCAGCCATAGGCCCTTGACATTAACCTTGACTTCAGGCAACAAAATGTCAAAAAGGAGCAGTCTCAGGACTGATCCCTGAGGGACACCACTTGTGACTGACCTCTTTGTAGAGGTGAACTCTTTAATGCTAACTCCCTGTGTCTTGTCTGTGAGCCAGCTGGCTATCCACCAGGTGACATAAGGTTTATACTTAACCTCTTGAGTTTGTCAACAATTCCCAAGTTGGGTATTGTGTCAAATCCCTTGGCCAAGTCAAGGTAGCAGTTTGAACTATTTAGTCCTCATTCATTGCTTTGGTGACCCTCTCAAAGAAGTCCAGCAGGTTGAGTAGGCATGACCTGCCCTTGATGAAACCTAATTGGGTTGTGTCCAATATCTACAGGTTTCCTATGTCATTACTGATCATTTCCATGCTAATTGAACTGTCCATGGCTTTGCAAATGAGTGAGACTTACAGGTCTGTAGTTTCCAGGGTCTGTAGATGGCCTACCTTTGTGCAGAGGGATGACTGTTGCTGTTCTCCGTTCATGAGGCATGAAGTCTGTTTGGAGACTACAGTTAAATAGCATTTCCAGAGGGTCTGATAGGTCATGTTTCATGCTATTTAGAAAACATCCGGGTATATCGTCTGGGCCCACTGATGCAATGTTCTTGGTATTAGAGAGAGAGCATTGAGTACCTGTCCACTAGTGATAGTAGGAGGAGTTATATTTGATGGCCTTTCTTGAGGGGAGGTCAAGGGAGAAACATGAGTAAGTTAGAGCTGAATGTGTTGGCTGGTAAGTTTGCTATATCTTCTGGCTCATTATATTTAGCATCATTAACAACAAGCTCCACACACAATTGTTTATTACCTTTGAGGTTGTGAACATACCTAAAGAATGCCTTGTAGTTGTCCTTGGCCTGTGAGGCTAAATTTACTTCAAATTTGGCTTTGGTAGACCTTATTTTTTCCTGTGAGTCATTTACTTCGTTGGATGAGGGTGCTTTTATCCTACTGGGTGCTATACCTCCTAATTTTTGCCATGATTTTCTTCCTTTTATTATATAGCCAGTTGATGTTGTGATTTTACCATAGTGGCTTGCTTTTTGAGATAGTTCTATACTTCTTCCTGGTGGTACAGCTGCCTCTATATAGCTATTAACATGCTTGTATAGGGTTTCTGTGAACAGTTGCATGTAGGTATCTGTGTTCTCAAGGGGTTATGGGGGCTTGAAATTTTGACAACTTATCACTTAATAGTAGGAAGTTAGCCTTAGAGTAGTTCCTGAATATTCCAGGGTTAGCTGTGGTTCCAGGTTTTTTAACTTCAAAGGAGACCATTTTGTGGTCTGACCTTACCAGAGAAGACATTACACTAGAGGGTCTGCAGCACTCTCCCATATTAGTGAGGACTAGATGCAGTATGCTTGCACCCTTGGTCAATGGATTGACAATCTGGTCCAGGGAGTTTGCGTATAGTATGTAAAGAAGTGGTATAGGTTTTTGCCAATGGTGATTTGCAAATGGAGAAGCTTAAGTTCATTATCCTGTCTGACCAGCCTTAAGGTATATTTATTGTTGATGTAAATCGAGACACCCTTACCTTTAGTCCCTGACTTTGTCTGGTCTAAATATGGAAGGCATTATAGCCTTGCACTTCCAGTCTGCTTTCCATGACTCTGAGTTCAGGGGCTACTTGTGAAAATTTATGAAGTTTTGTATTCTTGTTCAGACCTATGTACAAGTTGTTTTCTTCTTCTTCATTTTTTAAAACTCTGTATAAAATCTTTTTTTTTTAATGTCCCACCCCCAAACAGCAGTTGACAGTCAGTTATTGCCAGGAGCTACTTCTCAGTGTTGGTTTCATGGAACCTGACAAGCAATCTTCAGACTTTCTGCAGCCTGTAAAGGACCAGAAAAAGGAGACTGAGGCATGTGGAACAGCATCATATTACTGCAAAAGAAGTATTTTTTTGTATACCACAAATTCCCTGTCCACTTATGTGCATCCATAATGTCTTGGATGGAAATGCAATGGAGTATGCTGTCATATTGTCCTGCCTCTGCAACAACTTAGCCATGCCCCCACCTCCCTGAGAATAAAACTCTGCCGATATGTCCACAGTCTCCAAAGATACACCCAAGTGCACACCCTCCCCACTAGGATGGGCACGCCCATCCTTCCCTTGACAGAGCCTCAGGTATCTGAACAACTAATTGAACCAAAGTCATGTGGGCCCTAGTTAAGGCCTTATCTATATATGCCAAAGTGCTGACGGAGAAAGAAAATAAAAAGAGTTTATGTAATCTTATCACTCATTCCTGTGATCCATTTCTACATTAATGCCCCTCTCGCTGTACAGAAGATACACCTTTCAGGTTAAAAATAGAAACTGTTTCTCAGGTCAAAAATAGAAACTGATGCTTCTAGCTTAGGTAATCTGTCATTTTGTATGAATGTATATATTCCTGTTCTAGAAGGAAGTCAACTGCTGTGCTTGTTTAAGAAGGGAAATCCCTACTAGTTAATTTATTTTAGTTTACATAGGCACACCTTCTAAGTACAACACATATGATAGTATCTGCGACCTAGAAAAATACTTACTAGGTCAAACAAAGTTAAACACTCACATGACATGTCAAAACAAATGCCAAATATGCACGCAGTGGCAAATGTAGGAACCGGAAGCCTCAAGACTGTTAAGGTTTTGTGCATTATCCAGAAATCAAGTCACTTCTTGTTCAGACTTTCTGCTTATTAAGAATTTACTTTCAGTGGAAATCATTTCCAAAATGTTATCACTCTGAGATTAAAACATGCAGCAAACTGAAATTTGTCCTTGGGAATTTGGATTGCAATCCTGTTCAAAACTAAAACCAATACAATGAATACTTTCCTGTCATTAATTGTCTCATAATTACATATTATATGCAGTTCTTTGGTTCTTCACACTGATATCAGGTTTGCCTTTCTGCTTCTTTGGGTAGACCACATTTTTCATCAATATATTTCATTGCTTTGCTAAATTTATGTTGCATTGGTTGCAGTCCCTTCTCTGGTAACACTGATTCTGATGGCAGGATAGGACCAAGTAGCCTACCTAGTCTGCCAGTTTGCCATATACGAAAAAGCTGCAGAGCCACATCAACAGTAGTTTATGTTGCCATCCCTCATAGGAATTTCCATGTCTGACCAATTCATTCTAAACCTATGGCATCATTTTGGCTCTATAATTACTTTAGAAAGTTGTTCTGACTATCCAGTACCCTTTTCGTACAATGGAACAATCATTTACTTCAAGGAAACCCAGAAAGTGCTGACTGAGTACTGTCTAGCTAGCCCTCCCCTCACTCAAAATGAGTTGCATGAGCATGTGAACAGTAACATGCAGTTTGAAAATGCAGTTGTATGCCTCAAGGCTGTAAGAGGAATTATTATGTTGTATATTTTGCACAAAGATTAGGTGATGGCTAAACAGCCTTCTTGATTAGCTAACTTTTTTGTGATAAAACATTGGTAAAACAGTAAAGAAGTGTAAGGCTTGGAAGTTAACTCAAAAACTAAAGTACCCAGACTTGCGGTATAAAATAAGCAATGCTTGTGCAACAGTAGTTGAGATCAAATTTGCAAATGACATTCTTTTACTTTGTTGCTAGCAAAAATGGTCTATGTTTGTAAGTCATTCCCTACAATTACAGGGTAATGGCTACTGAAAAGTACTTATATATATATATATATATATATATATATATATATATATATATATATATATATATAATTGTGTGATTGTGTTTAGATACAGACCAAGTAAGCAGTCTGTTGAAATTTCACCTGGCTCTCAGTTGAAATGTCAACACTTGAAATGCTGAATGCCATAAAGCAGAAAAAAGACGGGAAGCACAGAAGAAGAGTGAAGCTAGAAATTGCTCTTCTGCTTAAAAGTTCTTTTTGCAGGGGGTCCAAACCCCCCCAGCAGCCCCAGACCACCAAACGTATATTGTATAGCTATATCTATATGTGTGTATATATATATATATATATATATATATATATATATATATATATATATATATATATATATATAAAACAACTCCAAGATCACCATACCTTGGTTCCTAAATTACTTATTTATTTATTTTGTTTTATTTATGTAGGAGCATTTGTTGACAGGGGCATTTAGACTGGTTATTAGACCTAGGAAGAAAAACTCTGGATATCACCATAAGAACAATAACAATATTTTGTTTAAAAAGACAGAGAATACTTATTGAACAGTGATAAAGAGATACCAGGCTACATTAAATGTGTGACAGTATAATATAGTACCTAAATTGCGAGTTAAAGCTCCAAACACAAAACATACACACATATGCACAGTATGAAGTACACACTAAACATTTGTTAAAGACAATAGTTACAGCAGTATGGTCTGTGTAATATTTATGCACACACACACACACACACACACACACACACACACACACACACACACACACACACACACACACACACACACACACACACATTTTGTAACAAAGTATTCATTCTGAAGGAAGGTTGTCTGTATAGTATTTCATTACTAATATGGGAGATAGAAATAGGCTACATAACCTCTGCTAGTGAGGTGACAAAGTGATAAAACAGTGTAGCTAATGGGTATTAGTAAGAGTAATTAAGTAATAATTATGGAACAATTACAGCTACATGTGGGAAGATGCGTAGTGAAAATGCTTCTAAATGCATGCTTGAAATTGATTTGATAGAAAGAACAAAGGAGAGGATTCCATAGTTTTGACAATAGGAGACATGTAGAATTAGCTAATGATTATTTATAAACGGTCCATACAGTGTGATGTTAGTTGTTCCAGAGATTTTAAGGAGGTATGAGACATTTTAATAGTAGGACGAATAACATAAAATAGCAGTTGTGAGGCAGCCTTCTTTAGATTCTGCTCAGATAAGTTCCAATCAGTGTGTTGTTTTAAATGAAATGCACACTACTAGCTGACTACACGGAGCCAAATTTATCAGATTTTGTGATATACCTATTCCATTTTACTGTACAGACTTGAATGGAGATTAATAAGAGATTTGTAGCATAAAAACTAATGTGTAGTAAACAGGCTTGAGCAGCAGTGGTTCTTGCAAGATCTTTCAAGAAACGTTTTTGCATGATAAGGGAAACCAAGTTTTTCAATGATTCTACTAACAACAGTATTGAAGTGGAGATGAAATTTTAGATCTTGATAGAGAATGACATCAGTTTGTTTGAGTTGACTTGACAGAGAAGAATTTAGTCTCATGTAATGTTGTGAAATTTAAAAGTCAAGTACGTTAGTACTGATAGTCATACAAAGCATGGCTTTAGTTCGAGGTGCAATAAGATGAAAATCTGATTTTTTTGCAGCCATCTCTGTAGTGGCATGAAACTAGACTGAAGTTGTATGTAAGCCCAGAGAAGATCATCATATACTGCTAAGCCTCACTATCACATCTTTTGTGTGTGTGTGTGTGTGTGTGTGCGTGTGTGTGTGTGTGTGTGTGTGTGTGTGCGTGTGTGTGTGTGTGTGTGTGTGTGTGTGGTGCGTTTTGTTTTTCTTTTGTGTATCTAAATTGGGATTCATCTAAGTTTTTATCTGAGCTATCTTTTCCTCAGTTTGGGCCTTTAACTTTATGACTGCCTTTCCTTCTTCCTTCTGCTAATTTGGTATTGTTTGTATCCTCCCCTTTTTGGTTTTGTATTTTGTTATATTTGTTAATTGCAAATGACTCTGTCCTGCAAGCAGCTTGTAAGCCAATGTATGGAGTAACAAGAGACTGCTATTTATGGTGTCAAAGACTTTAGACCTTAACAAACTGCACCTGACATTTTACTTTGACTGAGCATGTTCCCTAGGTAGTCGGAGAAGATTAATAAGAAAGCAATGTGTGTTTTCCTAGGAGGGAGTGTAATGGGAGTAGTGTGAGACTGTCACTTCTGTGAGTGATATAAGCATGTAAATTACCCCATCGGCTAGGATAAGTACATCATGCATGTTTCTCTGGTCTTGAACAGGGAAACTAGTGCACTGTTTGTGCCATGTGGATATACCCCACCTTTCCCACCTGAAAGAAATAAGAGCATAGCCCCTTTACTCCTCTCCCTTCCCTGGCAGCTACATCAGATGCCTAGTTCACTAATACAACACAAGTTGTGGGGTCATAGTCAGGGCTTTATCCAGCAATGAGAATAGATCAGGTTTCAAGCAAAGGAAATTAGTTTGGTAGCATGGATAAAGCCAGTTATATTCTCTATATCCACTTGAGTATCATTTTGAGTGCCACCCTTACACCATATATCATTTTCCAATTAATAATGCAACCTTAAATGCTACACATAAGTGTAAATGTATGACTAATTTTATGTTGTTCCTTAAATTTTCTATTTTGCTATTATTTAGACTCAGAATAGCTTACCATTTTCAACCCAATCAACCATTATTGAAAGGATGGTGGCATCTTTGGAGAGAAAGTGAACAAATTTTAAATGTAGGAGCAATCATCAATTTTTGTAGATATCCCTGCAAGTTAGAAAGCATACAACAAAAGGTTACCAAAACTGTGTGAATCTGTTATGTGAACAGAAACTAGGATAGGCAGGGCTTTATAGGGATGAAGAGTAGGAAGATTATTTAATCAGAATGTATGGTCTGGATGGAAATATGAGGAGTGGATTTGAAAATGGAGAACATACTGTGAAGAAAAGGAATAGTGATGTTTCAAATTCCACCACTCCCACCACTGTCTTGCCCTTAAAAGCTTAAACTGGCTAGAATTTCCCCATCAACTGCTATCTCATAGCTATATACATTCTGTACTGATCCAGCCGTCCTTCTGTCCTGACCTTGCTCTCTTGTCTCTCTCTCTCTATATATCCCTCCAAGGTCTCTCTGGAGCTCTGAACAAAACCTCCTCCATATCTACAAACCATAAAGCAAAATAGGGGAAAACCTATACAGCTACTCCCATTACTATTCTTGGAACAAACTTCCTCTAGACATCAGGAATATTCCTCACCCACAAAAATTCAAGACCGCTAACAAAAACCTTCTAAACTGTACCCAGATCTGTCACTGTAACTACCCTCCATGACCGTTCCATTTAAAACTCTCACCAACCCCCCCTTACTTCTTCTCATGGCTACTGTCTGGCTGTACTTCAACTTTCTGCTACTACTTGTCTTATGAAGCCTACAACTTACTACAATCTGATTTCTACTTTAGTAATCCTATTATCAACTATTCCTATTGCTGAAAGGGTATCCCTCATACATGTAATTGACCCACAATTACAGAGATTGTACTGCTTGATTCAGTGGTTTAAGTTTGTAAATAATTTGTATATGTAAATAATTGAACATTGTGATTTGTTTTAAGCTTTTGTATCTTACTGTATCATTATATTTGCTACTTTATATGTTTGTAATACTTGTGGAGCTTTCCTCCCTGGGCCTCCATTGAAAAAGGGCTTTGGCTCAGTCAGACTACCCCAGTCAACAAATCTCAAATAGATAAATAAATAATAACAAATAAAAACTGAAAGCACATTAATTCTATGAGAGTTTTAAGGCTCTGGAAAGTACTAAGTCAGAGAATATTGCTATGCATAAGTCATAAGAGGGGTTCATAACTGCTGGGGACATAGCAATGAAAGAATGGGATAAGAGTATTGGTCATGCAGTAACACTGGGGGTACCTGGATGGACTAAAACTTGTTAGATCACTAATCTCTCTCTGTGAGCATCGTCACATATTAATATAAGTTTATAAGCACACTATTTAGAAAACAGTTCATGCAGAGGTTGCTGCCAGCAGATAGTCGTAGTACAAACCCGCCTCACTTCATACTTTCTACACTATGTAACATAAGCAGTGGCACTGCCTATGTAATATGAAATACATTCTTACTATACAAACTAACAAGGCAACTGCAAAATAAATCTGCAGTTAGATGCAAGGCACAGTACATCCAAAATTAATAGTTTATAACACTACAACAACAACCCTTTAACTCCTGACTCCATGTCAGCAAGTGTTTTAACGCATGCAACTTACAAACTGCAATGCTCAACAAGATCCTGCACTCTGTGGTATCCATAAACACAAGGTTAACTTTATCCTTTACTTCTATTATTCTAACAGTGACTAAGCAGGTGGCTTTCTCTGTATTTGTGCGTTTGTAATCTGGCCACCTATGCACACATTTTTAAGTTTGTACTGCTGTGTTATTGGTCTTGGTACCAATACATGAGTAAACTCCTATGGTGAATGATTTTTCTGAAAGGAAATGGAACATTTTTGCCTAGGAACTGTGTTCTGAAAAAGGATATGCTACAGTTCATTGCAGCACAGCATAGTCTTAGAAAAACGCAAAACTTTAGAAATGAAAACTATATAAGATATGGGTCTGCTTCACAAAACTGTAAAATGTACTCTAACAAATCATGAATACATAATTCAGTAAGCAGACTCTCTCAGAAGGGATCATTTTATTTATTTATGTGTATTTCTTATCAGGGAAGGAATACTGATCCACATGAACCTTTTTCAGTCCAAGAACACTGTCTCTATAAATGATTTGTTCAGAGTCACACAACAGGCAAATAAGAGACTGAGAGAGTCAATCTCTGGACTGCAAGATGAGGCCTGCTAACATGTCATAGCCTTAATCCTGTGCATTAACTAGCATACTGTATTGGGCTGTATCAAGCTGGCAGAGGAACTCACTGGCAAAAGCTCGACTGAACAGAGTATCTAAATTCATCTAGCCCTTGCAAGGTTTCTATTCCATTTGACTCTCTGTATTTGACCTCCTCCCAAGAATCTACCCTACTATTCTCGATTACAAACTCACTAAGAAAGTATTGCATACATTTCACAGCTTTATATTTTGTGTTCCCATACACAAAAGAACACTGAGTTTTATTAAAGAGTGATTTGCAGGTCCTGCTTTTCAATATTTCACTTAAGTGCTAAATACAGCAAAAAGAAACTTCCAAGAAACACCTTTGACACTTCTACTTTATAAATACTTTATTACACAACAAGTACTAGTGCCTTGGCTGTCCGCCTTCTGAGGTTCCACTATATTACATAAAATTCCAATTTATAGAACCCGAATCAATTAATTAACAATTAAATAATATTTCTTTAAGAAACAGTACACATTTTTCATAAGTTCATAGGTTCATAGAAGATTTGCTAAGTTCGGGCTCCTAAACATGGAGGTGGCTAACTTCACGGCACCCATGTAAATGGAGGACAGTTGCATGATTGTCGAATCATACACTAATGCCCTGTACGAACACATACACAAATGCATGGATCTCGCCATACCCAATAGAACCAAGATGCACTCCCCCCCCCCCCGAAAAAGGAAGCCAATCTGGTGGTCCCCTGCCATAAACAAACTCTACAACAGAAGGAGGAAACTGATGTGGAAAAAGGTGAAGTCCCAAGAGTGTAAAAACTCCCTTATCAGCCTTAACAAAAAGTTGAGATCCCCATCAAATCCTCTAAAGCTAGCTATGAAAACAGAATTGAAGCAGATATTAAAAACATCTACAAGGCCTTCTATAGTTAGGTAAAGAATCTCTACAGCAATATCCACATTTGCTCTGAGCTACTGCACAATGGTACCTCCTGTACCGAGCCAACAGATATTGCCAATATACTGGCCGACAGATTCAGTGCCAACTTTACCCCTCTCTCCCCCTCCAAAGGACCAATCACAATACCAGTAGATTACCAGGCACCCAGTATTACTGCTGCACAGGTTAAAATGGCACTGTCCAAGGCCAAGAATACAGCTTCTGTGGGACCTGACAATATCCCTGGCTGTGTTCTACATGAACTACAGAGTGAACTGGCACCTCACCTGTGTGGCCTGTTCAATCACAGCCTCACCTCAGGCTTAGTCCCCACCAAATGGCACACTGCTTCAGTCATCTCTCTCCACAAAGGAGGAGTGACTACAGACCCTGGAACTATTGCTCCATTAGCCTGATGAGTCTGATATGCAAAGCTATGGAATGCATCATCATGGCCCTAATAAACAAGGATATAGGAAATCTCCAAACTGGATCCCACACAGTTTGGTTTTGTGAAGGGTAGATCATGCCTGCTCAACCTGGTTGACTTCTTTGAGTCAGTCACCAGAGCTGTGGATGAAGGCAAGGTGATTCATACAGCCTATCTTGATCTGGTCAAGGCCTTTGATACCATTCCCCACTCAGGAATCATAGAAAAACTCACTAAGCTAGGCATCAATCCCTATCACTAGGTTGGTTGCAAACTGGCTCACAGACAGAACCCACAGTGTGAAAGTAGCTGACTCCAAGTCAGACTGCCAACCAGTCACGAGTGAAGTCCCACAGGGTTCAGTCCTGGGTCCTCCCCTGTTTGGTATCCACTTCTCTGAAGTCCAGGCCAACACAAAGGGACTCTGGCTGACAAGGTTCACAGGTGATTGCAAGTTGGGAGGTATTATTAACTCCCCAAGTAATGCTGACATCTTACAGAAAGGTCTCACTGAGACCAACGACTGGTGTCAGAACCATGGCCTTAAGCTCAATGCCAAAAAATGTGTCATCATCTCCTTTGGGAAAAACCTGGCTCCCATGAATTACCACATCAATGGTAGTCCACTGAACACAGAAGGCGTTATAAGAGATCTGGGAACACAGGTTAACAGCAACCTCTCTTTTGACCACCACAATGCCACTGTGGGCAGAAAGTCCTTCTATGTGGCACATCTCATTACTAAGGGTTTTGCATCCAGAAAGAAAGAGGTCATTGTCTCCCTCCACTTTTCCCTCATTAGGCCAGTCATTAAGTACAATGCCCCATTTGGCATGTACCTCATTAAACACCTGCAACAACTGGATAGGCCACAAAAGTACCTCACAAAGAGGATTCTAGGCCTTAAACACTTGTCCTATATGGACAGACTCAAAAAAACTTCAGCTATTCTCTGTCTCATATCACCTGTTTAGAGGCAATCTCTGCTTGTCTTACAAAGCCATGTCTGACCCAGCTCTGTTAGAAATGTTACATCTAAAGAAATCACAGTCCCTCCGCACCACACGGTCCGGAGACCTCAACCTCATTACTACAATCAACAGAACAGGCAGGAGAGACAGGTTCATAACCTAGTGACTGTCCATGCTATGGAATAGACTTCGCATGCATGTCAAACAGAGCACCTCACTGGCCCTCTTCAAGAGAAATCTTGATGAGCAGATGGTAAATAGAAAATTCACCCTGGGGATCACTCCAATGGCTCTACTCGACAGAGGCACTGGGAACTAAGGTCGGCTTGCACTATGCCAGGGTAATCCTATGGGCTAGGCTTGTAAAGGCTCCAAGATCATTAGTCTAGTACACACCTATGAACCTATGAACCTATTACTAGGCTAATGGCTCACAAGCCTTTACAAGACTAGCCAGTTTTACCCAGATTTTACCCAATTTTCTATCCCTAGAGAAAAGATAATTAGGGTCAGCAAGTGGGGTTTTGACAATTTTTACAGACTGCCTCAATCCATGAGGGATATGGATAACACCCTAGGAGTGAATTTGAGATTTCCCATCCATTGGTCCACATTGCACTTGTAGATGGTCAGGTAAGCATTCTGCTTCATGTGATTAGGAAGCCTATTCCAGAGGAAGAACAATCTTTGGGACACATATCTGTCTCTCCAGCATGATCTATTCATGTCAAAGATCAGCTTTAGATGTTTGGAACAGGTACCCTTCATGCAGTTAGTTTCGCAAATATCCAACATTTCCAAAAGGGCTGCATCAAAGGCTGACTTGTAGGTCAGGCATAGATCAACCCTCAGTAACTGGTAGGAAACTGAAAAAAACGATAAGGCTTTTAATCAGTCTGCATGTGACATGTTTGTTATACATTGTATTTTTTCAGTGAGAAACCTCTGAGGATGCTCCAGTTGTTGCAGGTGCCTAGTGAGCTACATGATAAAGGGTACATTGTACTCGATTATTGGTCTGATGAGGGCCAATACAGTGGTACTATGATATCCTTAGATCTGGATGCTATGCCATAACTTATAAGATAAGCCACATAGAAGGATTTCCTCACCACCATGGACACATGGTAGTCAAACTTCAGATTACTATCTGTCTGAATACCCAGATCTCTCACCACTGGGTCCACTCTGGGGGGGGGGGGGGTTGTTATCAATGTTGCAATTTGCAAGGGTATTTGATTTCCCAAAGGGTATTATTATGCACTCCTTCCCATTTAGTTTGAGGCCATGACTCTGACACCAGTCATGAGTCTGCATCAGTCCTTTCTATAGGATAGCAACATTGCTTGGAGAATCAATGATTGCTCCAACTTGCAGTCATCAGCAAACTTCTTAATGACATATTTTCTGATTATTGACACTGTATAACATTGTATTGCTACTTAATGCCTTGTAATAGTCCTGTAACATTGCTGTTTAATGTTAATTTATAGTGAAAATTGTATAATATGTTGGAGCTTTTCTCCCCTGGCCTCTGCTGAAAAAGGGCTCTTCAGCTCAGTCAGACAATCTCGGTCAACAAATGTAAAATAAATAAATTGACAGCTGAGAAGTATATCCCAAACAGGAGGAAGCCCATCACTAAGCCTTGTGGTACTCCACTGGTGAATGGCCTCTTGATGGATGTGGATTCTCCCACTCTAATGACATTTGTTCTATCTGTGAGCCATTTGGCTATCCATCTGGTGACATAGAGCTTTATGCCTATTTCTTTGAGTTTATTTATAATACTCGAGTGTGTCAAATGCCCTGGCCAGGTCAAGGTAGGCAGTATGTGCTGTCTTAACCTCATCAATGGCCTTGATGACCTTCTCAAAGAAGTGCACCAGACTGAGCAGGTAGGACTTGCGCTTGATGAAACTAAACTGGGGTGAATCTAGAGTCTGGAGATTTCCTATGTCATTGTTAATCAGGCCCATGATTGTCCTTTCCATAGCCTTGCATATGAGGGTAGTCAGACTTATGGGTTGGTAGTTTACTGGGTCTGTTGATGGTCCCCCCTTGTGCAGAGGGATGACTGTTGCTGTCCTCCACTCTAATGGGACAAAGCCTGTCTGGAGACAGTGGTTAAATAGAGATTCAAGTGGGTCTGCTAGGTCATGTTTCAAGCTATTTTATAGACACCCTGTGATTCCATCAGGACCCACTGATGCTGTGTTTCTAGCTTCAGAGAGAACAGTGATGGCCTGTTCTTTTGTGATAACAGCCAAAGGAATGGTAAGGAGTATTTCATGGGGATTGACCGGAGGTGATGAGGGGGTCAGCTGAATTTATTGGCCAGCAGGTTGGCTGTTTCTTCTGGCTGAGTATAGTTAGTGCCATCTTCAGCCAACTCAATATATTGTTGAGTGATTCCCTTAAGATATTGGACATAACTGCTTTGTGGTTATCTTTTGCTTGGGAGGCTATTTTAGTCTCATATTTAGCTTTTAAATACTTTACTAGTTCCTGATTTGTCTGTTGAGACTAATGAGGGATTTTTTTCTTTGTTGTGCACTGTAGATCAGAGTGCAAATGAAGTGTGCTGTATCTTTAAGAAGCATGTCAAGGCTGTACGTGCATGTATAAATTCCAGACTCATCCCATTATGTAAGCCATAGTGAGAGCATGCATGATCACGGCTGTTAGTTTGTATATAAGTTACTTAAGTTAAAGTCGGTAAACTTCTATAGTGATAAAGCTGCTTGAGCAGAACATATGAAGACTCTTCTATTGTGTCCAAAGTAGGAGAGCGACATGATGTCAGAACCGGAATCACAGAGAATAATATCCAGAGCCATGAGGTGCAGAGATGACAGTGAAGGTAAAACTAAGAGAAATGAGCAGAAAAAGAGCCGGAAAAGAATCAACGGTAATGAGAAGTCGCACAAACTGTTTATTTGATAGAAGAGATAAAATGGGGCATTGCAAGGGCACAAACCGCATTATTGAGCAAGTGGAAGGTAAGAAAAGCTTGTTCACTAAAAGAAATGTTTAAAATAAAGGTATTTGATGAAACGATTAACAGTAAAGCAAAACAGCTATATTTAATGATAAATCAGATGGCGCAGTGGTAGCATTGTCACCTCACAGCAACAAGTTCTCTAGTTCAATTCTCGGCTGGAGTGCCTTCTGTGCGAAGTCTGCATTTCCTCCCTGTGTTCATGTGGGTTTCCTCCGGGTACCCTGGTTTTCTCCCACATTACAAAGACATGCGTCTGGAGCATTTCCCCTGGGCCGCTGCTGAAAATTGACTGTTCCAAGTCGGGCTTTCCCAGTAAACAAATGTTAAATAAAAAACAAGCATGCTTAAAGGAAAACAAGTGTGTTTAAAGCAAAACTGGGCATGTTTAAAGTAAAACGAGCACAAGAAAGCTACATTGGGCATGAAAAGGGCTTAAATGAGCAAAACAAATATAATAAAGGCACATTAATCAAAAATAAAGTAAGGTGACTTTTTTGGCAAAGTGCTATGTATTAGCATAATTGCAACTTTGTATTTTATCAAGGGCATAACTAAAGTTATTTGAAGTATTTCAAAGTGTGTAAAAGTGCTTACAGTGTGTGCTTATTACTGTGCATGTATTTTTAAGAGTTTATTGTGTGTGAAGTGCAACTATTTCATGAAATACAGTTAAAGTATAGCCATTATGAAAGGTTTCTTGTGCTGGGTGTGTCTGTTCACAAAGTATCACCATTACAGAGTGTTTCTTGCACTGTAAAGAGTTGCCTAGCAAGGTACCAGCATTTTGGGGAAATTTCAGTGAGCTGTGTGCAGTTATTCACAAAGTGCAATTACTTTGAAATGTTATTGAAGCTTTTTCAAGAGAGGTCCAGTTTATTCACATTGTGCAGTTATTTGATATGTTTCTTACATTGATAAGAGGTGATTTCTTGCAAAACAATTTTTCCAGACTATTACAGTGCCCGAGAGTTTATTTCATTCGCATCGTGAAGTTGTTTGAGATGTTTCTTAAAATTATGATAAATGACTTAGCATTGCAAAACGATATTACAAAAGTGTTAAAGTGCCAGAGAAGTTTATTTTGCAAAATCCAATTATTCAAAGGTACAATGAGTTTGTCCAATAGCATAATTTCAAAAAGCCCAAAAGGTATAAATTCAGAACAAAAGCATTGGACAAAGTTACAAATACGGGCATAAGTTTCTGGCATATGTGCACGTGTGTATGTTTGTGCTTATTTGCAAAACCCTTCACTGGCATATGTTAATATGGCAGATGGATTTTGAAAACCCCTACCACTTGTATTTGATCAGAATATGGCAGAAAATTGGAGAATATCTGAGCAAGAGTACGATATTTTTATAAAAGCAGCTTATGCAGATAGAGATACATGCACCAGGGCATTCATTTTGCTAAACCTAACTGGGTCAAAGACCATAGAAAGAGATCATTCATTTGCATATGCACCTGCAGTATATGAAGGAGAACGTGAAAAACATCATATTGTTGTACAGGCTGAATCAAGAGAAAACCCCGAGTGTTTCAAGCGCAAGTTCAGAGAAATGTGTAACCCCCAGACAAATATTACATTAGAGAGGCATTTGTTTTACACGAGAGATCAGAAACCAGAGGAAACATTTGCAGCTTATATAACTGACCTGGGAAATAGAGCTAAAACGTGTCCAGTTTGGTGACTTAAAAGATGAACTAATAAAGGACAGGTTTGTGTGTGGTATTAACAGTGCTGCTGTGAGAAAGATTTTACTTTGTGACAGTGGTTTAACATTGAACAAAGCCACAGAGATTTGTCAAATCCATGCAGTGACAGAAAAAACACGAGTATGCTTGCGAGTGACGAGCATGGTTTCAGTTGGCTCCAGAGCAAATGTAGATAACACGTGGCAAACAAAAGCAGGCCCAAGCACATGGCAGCTACTGGGTTTCCAGGGAAGGCATGTAACTTTCCAGTAAGTTCTAAGAAAGGAGCTTGCTCCAGCTCAGTGCAGTACAAGCATGAATCAGCAAAACCCAAGTCTAATTTTATTGTTAACATTGCAGTTGTGGTTCAAATCATGATTCTAAAAGAGAGAATTGCTTAGCATTTGGTCAGCAATGCCACAAGTGTAAAAAATGGAACCATTTCAAGTTTTGCAAATCAAGTAAGCCTCACACAGTTGTAAAGAAAGGTCGCACAAAAAAAGCAAGTTGATCAAGTAGAGCCGAAGCAGTCAGCTTCTTAGAGTTGATGCAATGAATTTATTAACTCATGGCTCATAGAGAGAACCCACATGGTGAGAGTTGCAGGCTCTACGTCTGACTCTAAACTGGTTACAAGTAGCGTCCCCCAGGGCTCAGTCCTAGGACCCCTCCTGTTCGGTATATACTTCTCAGAGGTACAGGCAAGCATAGGAGGACTATGGCTGACCAAGTTCGCAGACAACTGCAAACTATGGGCCATAATTGATCCTCCAGCTGATACAGACATCCTCCAGATGGGTCTCACTGAGATGGATACCTGGTGTCAAAATCATGGCTTCAAGCTAAATGCCAAAAAGTGCATAGTCATCCCCTTTGGAAAAAACAAAGTACCCGCAAACTACCACATAGATGGTAGTCCCCTAAATACAGAAGATGTAATAAGAGATCTGGGGACCCAAGTAGATAGTAAGCTCTCCTTTGATAATCATATTGCCAAGGTGGTTAGAAAATCCTTCTATGTGGCCCACCTAATCACAAAAGGGTTCGCATCTAGAACAAAAGAGGTTATTTTGCCTCTCTACTCATCACTCATTAGACCCATCATAGAATACAATGCCTCATTTGGGATGTACCTTACAAGACACCTGCAACAACTGGAAAGACCACAAAAGTACCTCACCAACAGGATTACTGGCCTCAAACAGATGCCCTATGCAGCCCGACTCAAGAAACTCCAGCTGTACTCTATATCATACCGCTTACTCAGGGGTGATCTCTGACTGACATACAAGGCCATGTCCAACCCAGAATTGATGGACATGCTCCACCTAAAAAAAAACAAATCTCGGAGAGCCACATGCTCTAGAGATATAAATCTCACCACAACGATAAATAGGCCATGCTGGAGGGATAGATTCCTATCCCAGAGACTCCCCATGCTTTGGAACAGGATTCCAATATACATCAGGCAGAGCCCCTCACTAACACTCTTCAAGAGAAATCCTGATGGGTGGATGGGCAACAGAAAATTTACCCCGAGGATCACTGGAGTGGCTCTACTGGACAGTAGCACAGGGAGCCAATGGCTCTGCTGGACAGAGGCACAGGGAACTAATCTAAGGGGGTGGCGAAAGCCAACACATTCTGGCTAGGCTTATAAATGCCCTTGGGCAGATAGCCTAGTACTTCCCCATGAACCTATGAACAATGAGATTAATGGAAGAGCCACAGAGCTTAAACTGGGCACTGATTCACAGTGCAATGGTATATCAGTAGACACATTTGCTAAAGTGAGAACTAACAAACAACTCAGTGTAACTAGTAGTGCAAGACTTGCTGCTTAAGGAGGTGAAGAAATTCAAACCGAAGGTTCAGTGATGCTTTCATGTTATTTGGCCGATAACTATTACAACTTGTTATTCTATGTAGTCCAAAGACCAGTGCAATCTTTATTGGGTCTCAAAGATAGTTTGAGAATGAATCTGCTTTCTTTTGCTAAAGAAGTTCATCATGTAAGTGCATTTCTGAGTTCTAATTCTAAAAGACTCTATCCTAGGCCCTCTTCTTTTTTCTATTTTTATTAACAATCTCTACACTGTTGTTCCACAAGCCACTTGCATACAATACGCTGATGACTCTACTCTAATCTGTACTGCTAAGTCCTCATCCTCTCTCCAAACCCTTACTCAAACTGTATTTAACTCTGTTGAAAAGTGGTTTACTAATCAATGTCTCCTCCTCAACCCAAAAAAAAACAAATTATTACTCTTCACTCCCACCCAAAAATCTCCACAGATCCACTTCACTATTACCTCCTATAATGGAACTTGTATTTCCCCTGATCCTACTGCACGCCTTCTGGGTATAACCATTGATCATAACCTCAGCTTTGATGACCATATCAATAATACTATTCAAACTATCAATAAAAAAATAGGCTCTCTGTATAAAATCAAACCCTTCCTTACACAACTGGCTAAAACCACCATTGCCCAGGCTCATCTTACTTCTACCCTATTCTATGCTTCTGCCATTTATACCAATCTATCTAAGCACAATCTTACCAAGCTTGAAACTAGCTATAATAATATAGTTAGATTTGCCACTGGCTCTCCCTATAGAACCCACCACTGTCTCAACCTCAAACAACTCAAATGGTTAGAACTACAAAACCAACTACGATACAATCAACTTGTGATCACACAAAAAATTCTGTACCACCCTACTAATACTCCTATCCTCTCTAACCTGATCTCCCCATATAAAAATCTTACAACACTACGCTCAGCTAGCAAGTTACTAATTGCCAACAATAAATCCAACAACAAAGCTGGTGACTCGCTCTTTACCAAGGTCGTGGGCAGAATCTGGAACAACCTTCCTAAAACACTAACCTCTCTCTCATCTACTCCACTCTTTAAGAAACACCTCAAAGATCACCCAAAAATACATTGGCTTTGTCCCTGCTCAATGCCTGACTAAACGTTACTTATCCTACTTTCACTTCCCCTTTTCCCCTGCCTCCTGGGCTACTGCCCCACCACACTTTTAATTATTACAAGCTAACGCTTTACTGCTATTTATATTTTCCAGCCTACTCTCTTTCTCCCTCTTTGACTAAGTGAATGTCAATTTGTTTTTTTTTTCAAATATTGTATAAACTTGTGCTGATTGTACCAGAAAACTCATGGCTTGATTGCTGCTTAAACCTATACCATGACTCTGTAACTTGGATCACACAAATTACTTGTACTCTCTTTACAATCATTTTTTGCTTTATAATGTATTTTAAGCTTGTTTTTTTATTCTAACTATTGTATGGAGTAATCTTCTCATACTTGGAGCTTTTCTCCCCAGGCCTCTACTGAAAATGGATATGTATCCAGCTAGACTATCCCGGTCAACAAATATAAAATAAAAAAAATAAAATAAATAAAAAATAAATAATTTTTCTGAAGCCATTTTCTCAGAGTATGCTGATGCTTTCGATGACAAGTTAGGCAAACTTCCAGTTGTGTATTCCATGAAGTTATACCCAGAGGTCACTCCAGTACTCAGACCAGCAAGAAGAGTTCCGATAGCAATGCAGGATAAAGTTAAGGCTCAGTTGGATAAAATGGTGCAGCAAGGTATGATTTGCCCAGTCACAGAACCAAATGAATAGGTGTTGCCCATGGTAGCAGCTCACAAAAAATGCTTAGATGAAATCAGAGTATGCATTGACCCAAGAAATTTGAACAAAGCATTGAAGAGACCATATCATCCAATATGTGCAGTCAAAAAGGTCACAGCCGAATGCCACTGTTTTCTCTGTCTTGGATGCAAAGAGTTCATTTCGCAAGTGATGCTTGATTGCAAATCTTTATTTCTAACTACTTTTGGTACTCCGCTTGGCAGATACAGATTCCTAAGGATGCCATTTGTAATAAATTCTGTAAGAGAAGTCTTTCCGTGTGCAATGGAGCAAATTTTTGGGGGGTTATCCTTGTGCCATAATAGTAGATGATTTATTGGTTGGAGGCAGTGATGAAGCAAAGCATGAAAGAAACTTCAAGAAAGTTCTAGATAGATTATGCGAAGTAAACTTGAAGCTCAATCTTTTGAAGTGCAAATTCAGACTTCAAGAAGTTACATAAGTAGGTAATGTGTTTATGAGTGCAGGCTTGAGACCAGACCCGACCAAGCAAGTAGCTATTCTTGAGATGTCAGCACCAGATAATGTACAAGCTCTACAATGTTTTCTAGGCATGGTCAACTATTTAGGCACGTTTATACCAGACCTAAGTGAGTTGACAGCATCTTTAAGAGAGCTAATGTGCAAAAATGTTGCATGGTCATGGCTGGAACAGCACCAGAAGACATTTGAAGACCTTAAGCAGAAAATTGCCACCCCACCTACATTAAGATACTATGATGTGAACAAACCAGTTATTCTTTCCTGTGATGCTTCAGAATTTGGTCTTGGTACAGTTATACTTCAGGAGGGCAGACCAGTAGCCTATGTATCTGGAACACTAATCCAAACTGAGATGCAGTATGCTCAAATTGAGAAGGAGCTTTTGGCAATAGTATTTGCATGTTCCAAGTTTCATGATTACTTTTATGGTCAAGCAATTCAGATTGAAACTGATCACCAACCTCTAGTTACTATTCTAAAGAAGCCTAGGCATTCCTCTCCAGTGAGATTACAAAGAATGATGCTCAGATTGCAAAAGTACAATTTCAAAATGGTATATACAAAAGGAAAATCACTTTATTTGGCTGATACCTTATCCAGATCTCTCAGAAATATGACAGAACAAAGCAAATAAAACAGCAAACTGGAGGATGTGGCTGGAACAAAAACGAACTGCACAACTTGAACGTAAATGCTTTTTGCGTTCTTTTTGGTTTGAAAATGACAGAACAGCTTGACACAGAAAATTTTGACTTTGATGTGATGTCAGTGGATACTTTTTCTACCACTAGACTTGATGAGTTGAGAGATCACACTCAGACTGATCCAATTTTGCAGAAACACAATCATTACATTAATGTTGGATGGCCATAGTGTAGCACCTGAAGTGCAAACTTATTTTCCTTACAGAGATGAATTTTTGACGGAAGATGGCTTTATTTTCAAAGGTCTTAAAATTGTTGTTCCTGCTTCCTTACAACAAGAGTATATCCAGATTTTGCATCATGGTCACCCAGGATCTGCATCCACTAAGAGAAGAGTTTGATAATTACTATTTTGACCTTCATTACCAAAAGACATTGATGAAGATCTTTCTTCTTGTTCAGTATGCAATACTACTAGACCGCATTTGCAAAGAGAACCACTTCAGCTAAGTCTAGTTCCTGAACTGCCTTGGTCAACACTTGCAACTGATATCTTTGAGTGGAACAATCAACACTACTTGGTTTTGGTAGACTCTTATTCAAATTGGTTTGAAACTGATCGACTACCTAATCTAACATTCACTGCTGTTATTACTAAGTTGAAATGTCATTTCTCAATTCATGGTAGTCCACACAAAGTTCTTTCTGACAATGATATAATTGGAAAAGAATTGGACTTTGTACATGTCACTAGTAGTCCTGTATATCCTCAGTCAATGGTTTAACTGAATGTGCAGTGCAGAGTGCAAAGCAACTGCTTGAAAGGTCAAAGTGTAACAATACCGATGTGTTCTTGAATTTGCTTAATCTTAGAAACATACCCCGTGTCGACATTCTTGGTTCACCTGCCCAAAGACTACTTTCCAAGCAAACTAGAACTACGCTACCCATTACATCCAGTTTATTGAAGCCTAAACCTAAGAACAATAAAACCATCAAGGCTCAATTGGTTAAGAAGCGCAATATCCAGAAATCTAGTTACGACAGATCGAGCAATTTCCTTCATCCGTTGAGGGAAGGAGAGACAGTATGAATCCAGACAATGAAAGGTTTTGATCGAATTGGACAGATTACAGGCATCTGTGCCGAGCCAAGATCCTACCTGGTAGACTCCGAGGGTGTGGAATATAGGAGGAACCGTAGACATCTTCTTCCTGTACCAGAATCAACATCACCATCACAACATTGTTTCTGAGATGCAGATGTCAAATATAAGAGTGAATCAGACACTGTTCCTATACTAGAATGTGCTCAAAATTCTGATTCCATTCTAGAAAATGTATCAAACATTCCACAGGTCAAACATTTTGTAGAGACAGTTCCAGTTGCTAAATCTAATTCCCAGTTTTATGTCACATGATATGGACGAGTATCAAAGCCTAGTGTGAAATACGCAGCAACGTGGACTTGATTGTATGTCTATATATATATATATATATATATATATATATATATGTGTGTGTGTGTGTGTGTGTGCGCTGTATAATGCATGACAAAGAATTACCTGTGATTTCTGCATGCTAAATAGACTCATAGTGTTGTATGATCTATTTCTCAAAGAGGGAGTATATAGATCAAAGTGCAAATGAAGTGTGCTGTATCTTTAAGAAGCATGCCAAGGCTTTACATGCACATATGAATTCCAGACATGTGCAATCCCCAGTGCCATTTTGTAAGAGAACAGTTGTAGAGAAAACCACGTTTATAAAAAAGCAAACAGCAAAGCTTTCAGGTGTAACCCTTTCTCAATGCTAATATTGAGAAAGGGTTACACCAGAAAGCTTTGCTGTTTGCTTTTTTATAAACGTGGTTTTCTCTACAACTGTGTCGTTATTTATTGATTTGCTGCAGCCTTTTATTTTCATTTTGTAAGAGCAGCCAGAGTGAGAGCATGCATGATCGCAGTTGTTAGTTTATATATAAGTTTCTTAAGTTAAAATCAGTAAACTTCTATAGTGATGTGTTTGTATAAAGTAAAGCGGCTTGAACAGAACCCGCAAAGACTCTTCTATTGTGTCCAAAGTATGAGAACGACATGCACCTCCCGCTTACTTCCAGGCAGGAATTTCTTCCTTCTTTTGTATAATCTATTTTCACCACAGGTCCTTAAGGGTGACTTGTTTTTTTGGCTAGATCTGGGTTTAGTTCGGTCAGGTCCTGCCGTATCTATGCAGTTGTTTAAGTGGTTATAAGGGGCATTCATGTATACTTCTGCAGAGGCCTCTGTGTTTTTGGGGTTAGGGAGAGATTTAAAATTACCTATACTATCACTTAATAGAAGGTAACTTTCCTTGGAAAATTCTTTAGGTTTTGGAGTTTGATGAGGGTTCTGCCATTACATTCATTTTAAAGAAGACTAATTTAGAATCCGATTTTACCAATGAAGACATTACGCTGGAGGAGGTGCAACACTCCCTCATGTTTCTGAGTACTGTGTCAAGGATATTTGAACCCCTAGTGGGAGTGCAGACCAGCTGTTGCAGAACATTTGGATTGATAAAGTTTAGGAATCCCTGAGCCTGCATGTTAGTGGTTGTGTGTGTATGTTTCCCAGTTTATGGAGGGGTAATTAAAATTGCCTATGAGTAGTGTGTTGGGCTGAATAGTAAGTGATTCTAGTAACTTCAGGTATACAGAGTGGTTTTTATGGTTCCTGGTTGGGGCCCTGTAGCTAGCGATGATATGGTGGGGATTTTGCCTGTGGTCAGCTGGACATAGAGTAACTCAAGTCAGTCATCCTGCATGACCAATCTTGAGGTGCGATTGTTTTTTATGTAAATGGAAACACCTCCTCCTCCTTCCATTTTTTTTTCCTTTTCAGAGGGTGGTCTGAATGTGTAATAGGCATTGTAGCCTTGCACTGCTGAAGTGCTTTCCACAGAGCTGAACCATGTCTCTGTAACTGCATAGATGTCAGGATTCTTCAGGGTGAGGAAAGTTTCTAGGGAGCACAGTTTCTTGTTAAGACTTGTAGCACCAAGCAGTACTACCTTCGTCTTACCATTAGACAAATTTGGTGCATTAGTAGGTCTGCTGGTTTGGCATTGCCTAAAATGTACACTATGGGGGTGGCTAATGCCTTGGCCAGTATTTGAAAGCCTAGAGGTGACAGGTGCAGACCATCTCTGGCAATGCAGTGTGGTCTGTGCATCATGTCATCCCAGGCTGACAAATACTGGATCCCTTTTGGAATGGCACCACTAGCTAAGCCAATTATTGAATTCAGTCATTTTTGGTTTGTATTGTAGTATCATTCTTGGAAAGGGTAGAATGCTTCTCATTGCAAGGCTCATACCCACCTGCAACGTGTATTCAGAGAGGTCCATAATGTCCCTCTTCATTTAGTCCAGAGAGGTATGTCTGAGGTCATTCACATCTACATGGACTATGACCAAGTCATATTGGTACTTGTAGTTGAGTGGTCTGAGTGCCTGTGTGATCTGGTGAATTCTGTCCCCTGACAGGCAAATGACTGTAACCCTCTTTTTATCCATCCTGGAGAGGGGAGTGTCCATGTGTCTCATGATGGAGTCTCCAATGACCAAGATGTTTGAATATGTTCTGTTTTGCCTAAGGTGCTTGCTTGTGGAGACACTGTGATGCATATTTTTCTGTGTAGTGGTTGGTGTTGACTTGGTTTTGCTTGCATGTGGTTTCTGACGGTAGTGTACAGGAGGCCTCTGAGGTTCTGGTAAGTTACTTGTGAGTACCTCCACATATGTGAGGTTATGTGTTGAGACATTATGAGAAATGATGTGCATGTGCTGACAACCTGTTTGTTATCTGATTTGTTAGCATGTGAGAGTCATGTCTCAATTTTCATAGTTTAAATACATCTCTCACATACTGTGTTTGTTTCAGGAGTAATTGATTGCCAGTATACTTGACACAATTGCTAATCTGCCTCAGGATGCCCATGTTCACCAGACTGGCCACAGAGATAGCGGGAAAGTACCTATCCATGGCACGAAGAATGGGTGCTATACTCAGTGTGAACTGCAGCTATCCAACAAGACAATGCTGCTTTGTGCACAACTCAGATGCTCCTAGAGCAGCAGGGGGCTGCAAAAGGTTGCAGAGATAGCTCCTCTAAGGAACACGTTAACCTGAAAGCATTTGTATGTACACAGGGCACTGCTAACTGTTGCTGTGTGGAGTGCAGCTTAGTGCAACCAGTGGGCATACAACATCAAGGCCTACAAACCAATCAGGAAAACACACAATAAGCTTTCAGTCAGCAGCCCCCAACTCAGGTTTGCTACAGCTCCATTTTGCTACAATAGTGCAGTCAGAAAACCACCAGGGACACCACACAATCCACAGTAGATACTACAGTCCTGTAAAACTAGCAAGCACAACATAATTAAGTATTGCAGCAGAAGTGGAAACATTTCAGTTCTGAAACTCTACTGAAGTGCAAGAAATGTAATAAATAATACAGAATTCTTATGAAATAAAGTTACAATAATCAGCAGACATTCAATTTTCTTAAAACACACTACCCAATAAACAAATCAACATTGTAAATAAACATTTAAAATAAGCATTATTAAATATATTACATATTATTGCAATAAATATTAAATCCTTAAATCATTATTCATACCCCTCAGCTGCAAACTATCAAATGCAAAAATATACAAAGCTTCTTTCTTTAATAACAAATCAGAAACCTTTAAAAATGATTCAGGGTTCTGGCAGGTGAGCATAATGAACAATTTTAACAAATCTGGGTCCTGACTGCGATACTCATTAGAATGAACAGCTGCAGTATACTAATAATGTCTCTTTGAAACAATGAGTAGTATTTCTTTAAGAAAGATTGCTTATTTTATTCATGTTTCTAAAAGCTGGTGTTTTATGTAATATAGTGGAACCTCAGAAAGCTGAGAGCCACGGCACTAGTACCTGTTGTGAGATAAAGTATTTATATAGAACACGTGTCAAAGTTGTTTCTTTAAAGTGATTTGTAGTCTGTTTGGTTTACTCATTGCTCTCAGGTACTTTGGAGTGTGACATAGTGGCACAGTTCCTACTTAAGTGCTACCACTTTAAAAATAGCTATCTAGAACACAGTTCATATAATGCACATACATCCACATGTGAGAGATTCCACACGCACACACACCTACTCACATAAATGCAGTCTTTATTTAGTTTCTTCAGACAGGACCTACCATAGAAGGACTGCAGTCACCAGACTTTTTGACATTTTCCTTTCCTAGGAGGAAAATATGCTAATTATTAAATCATTACCCCATAACCCTTCTCTAAGATAACCCCCTCAACCTCAAACCATGCTCTGTGTTCTCGGTCAAATAACACACACAGTCTCCAATGACCAACAGATTCACTACATACATCAGGTCATGCCTTCTCCATCAATGCTTATACAGTATGAAACAACCTGCCCACTAAAATCAGAACCTGCATTTCCATTGCAGAATTCAGAATAAAAGTTCTCCAAAACCTTCCAAAGAATGCAAATTTTTCTTACATTAAGACATCACAGAAATTTATACATAAATCTTTTATTGACTGCTATACCTCATCTTAATAGGTGAAAGTACCTTGTGTATTTACTGTAAATACCTTATACATACTTAGGCTGTAGTCGGGTATGATAACCAACTTTTTATATCAATTAAATCTCTGTGTTCTTTAAGCTTTTTAACTAGATAGTCATCACACTCTCTTTACCCTGCAGACTAATTCTGTCGTAATGCAGTCACTATTCACCTGAGGTACTGCACACCCTCAGCTATCATTGTGTTTACCAGTTTTCCAAGCCACGTTGTCAGTGCATCTTCTTTACCTAGCCTAACTATCTATGGTATGAGGCCTAGCCTATCTATGGTATGAAGCATAGTCTACGTATCTATGGCATGAAGTCTAGCCTAACTATCTATGGCATGAAGCCTAGCATAACTATCTATGGTATGACGTCTAACCTAACTATCTATGGTATGAAGCCTAGCCTAATTATCTATGGTATGATGTCTGACCTAACTATTTATGGTATGAAGCCTAGCCTAACTATCTATGGTATGAAGCCTACCTTAACTATCTGTGTTATGAAGTCTAGCATAACTATCTATGGTACGAAGCCTAGCCAAACTATCTATGGCATGAAGTCTAGCCTAACTATCTATGGCATGAAGCCTAGCATAACTATCTATGGTACAACATCTAGCCTAACTATCTATGGTATGAAGCCTAGCTTATCAATGGTATGATGTCTACACCTAACTATTTATGGTATGAAGCCTAGCCTATCTATGGTATGAAGCCTACCTTAACTATCTGTGTTATGAAGTCTAGCCTAACTATCTATGGTATGAAGCCTAGCCTAACTATCTATGGTATGATGCATATGCTAACTATCTATGGTATGCACATTTTATGTAAATGTATTTCCTGACTGTATGAATCTTACTCTTGTATTATGTTTCATTGTATTGCTTGTGGAGCTTTTCTCCCCAGGCCTCCACTGAAAATGGGCACTTCTTGGCCCAGTGGACTTCCCCGGTAATCAAACTGAAATAAATAAAATAAATAAATAAATAAATGAAGTGTACTTATACAGACATGATACTCCCTGTGTACTCTGCAGTGCCACTGCATATGTGAGTACTGTATGTACTATTAATATCATTTACATGTTCAAATCACAGTCTTTCCTAACTTTGTGTGTGCTGTATGTCTTGTTTAGTATATGAGAATCAGGAAAGCAGGAAATTTCACATTACTGGGCAAAATGTAGGCATGGTTATGTTAAACTTCCATCTTTGCTGTTATATTGAGAGCTCACAGTATGGCAGCCACTTACTACTCCTGTTGTTGCGTGAGATAATAACTGTATTATGTCTATATATTCCATGTAGCAATTCAGTTGCGTATTGTATACTATATCAACATGCTGCTTATAAAAAATCAATGTGTGTGGCATTCTGTTTTGTGTGTTATATACCGTTTTTGTAATAAAAGAAAGACCTGAGTCATGGCTGAAGAGATTGACTGTATGATCAGTACACTACCCCAGTTAACAAGTAATAAATACATAAACTTGTTTTTCTATATTATCTGCCCAAGACAAACAGAAACAACAAAATTATTTCAGTCTAATCTATCTATACTTTGTTGACCAGGTTATTCCTTTTAGGCCAATGGCTTCCTTTTAGGAGAGATCTGAGAGGGAAATGTATACTGGTAGGAAAAATTTGTAGAGGGCATTGGGGAACTTTCTCTACTCATTATTGCAGTCACAGTCCATATGTACGATGAGTGCGTGTGCATTTTCCAGACACAGTGGCTGCTGGGAGGATGGTGCATGACATGGCAAGCAGCGAGACAGGAAGTGAGGCAAATGCCGACTCCATAGAGTTAATCGAAAAAAGTTCCGAGGAAATGTTCACGGAAGAGGAGACTGTGGATGAAATCATGGAGGATATGGAGGACCTATTTCATAGAAATTTGTTTGGGAGTTCAAGAGGAGAGGAACAGTTGCAAGATGATGTTGTTATTACAACCCTCCAGTCGAGAGGATTACAGGATGATTTATTGATGGACTTGATGGAAGAAAAAGAGCCAGAGACTGGTAAAATCTGTCTTGGGGTGAGATTATGGACAAGATTCAAAAGAAAAAGTGAAGGATATACATAAGAAAATGTTTGTAGAAGCTGTAAGAAAAAAGAGAGAAGGGAAAATGTAAGAAGATGGAAGAAACTGAAAAAAGAAATATGCTGTGTGTTATAAGAGGTCTACTTTCAGCTTTTCCTGGTTAGGGGTCGCCACAGCGGAACTCTAGTCCACTAATGATTGGCAGTAGATTTTTATGGTGCCGAGGTGCCAGACCAATGCTAAACCTTCAATGAAGGCACGCCCATTCATGCATGTCTTTCGAATGCCTCTCAACCGTGGGGAGGGCATGCAGACTCCACAGAGAAGGTGCTCCAGCTGAGAATCGAAAAGGAGAGAACCTCTTGCTGTGAGGCAAAAACACTACCACTGCACCAGCACAGCTTGTTGTGCATTGTGCGTTATAAGAATAAGGGAGAAAAAGAAATTGACAGGTTTGGAATATGGGGCACAGTGATTGTGCCTTTCGGAATCAAGGCTCAAGAGGTAAGAGTGTTTATTTAGACAAAAAGGACATATTGTGACTTTTTATCAAACTGCTACAGGTTTAGATACTTTTGGGGGGGAAATGTGGTAAAAAAAAAAAAAGATATGCATTCATACCAAAAAGGGGCATTTGGTTTTGTTGGCCTGAATCTGTCCATAAAGACTTAAAAGGAGAAAGTAAAACATCATGGACATTCATAAGCCATATAGCTGAAACACTTGATGTCCTTAAAGGGTCATTTGCATATATCCCATGGGCCTCTATTACAGGAGGTTTAAGGTATCACACAATGAAAAATCTAGCTTGGCTAGGTTTTTCTTGTACTTTTTACTAAGATATGCATCCATGGAATAACTATATCATTAAGACTTTCTACTGTGAAACACAAAAGTAAGTGCATATACAGCACAGTTTTAAACAGAGACAGAAAGAGAAACTGTAAGAACATATTTATTAAAGAACTTTTGTACAGACGTTAAAGACATTTCAAAAGTAACTGATAATAGAGGTCAATGGGCTGGTTGGATGGGATTGTAACATTAATTTGAAAATATAAAATTACAGATTTGCACATATTGCAAGCATGATTAATGCTGAAGGAAACAGAGCTGTTGTAAAGTATTGGGAATAATCAAAAACATATTTTTTGTGGGGAAAAGGGGACATTTTATAGGTAATTATGATGAGGAAATATTTTGTATGTGGAAAGTTTGGACATGATGCAAAAAAAGTGAAATGAAATGTTATAGATGTAAAGAGACTGGACTTTTATAGGTGGATTGCACAAAAGAGCAAAAATTAAAAATGTGTGTAGAAGAAAATGTAAGTGAAGGTAAAAAAATAATAAGGAGCAATGTGTCTAACGTTTAATATTCAAAGGCAGAAAAATAGTAGCTCTCCAAAAACTGAGAACACAAATGCAAAGATATACAAATCCTGTCTGGGAATAGTGTTTGCCTTCCTTGCCCTCCAAAGAGAAATAGTAACTCTCTGTGTACCCCTCTGGTGTTAGTGCAAATGGCCAAAAACATGTAATATACAACTCAGGGTCTGGGAAAAGAAAACAAAACACATGGATAAATCCCACACAGAGATGGGGAGTACATGCAGGCTCTACAAAGAGGGAATTACAGCCAAAAACTTAACCAGAGAACCAAATGCTGTTAGCTGGCAACTCAACTCGATACAACACTCTGCCGATGATCAGCTGTCATCACACACATCCTGACCAGGAGGACACATACAGCTACTTACTGAGCACAATGTTTATGTCTGACATTGATCAAAAGTGTAAGTAATTATGGTTAACTTGCTACGTTTAGATTTACAAGAATTTATCAGTCAAAATGCAGCGTGCAAGCTCCCACTGCATGTATGTCAAACCTCTTATCTCAACAATCAATGAGGAAGCCACAAATAAATGTTAACAAAATGTCAAAATCAGGGACAGCTGTTGACTTTCTATACTTGCAAACTTGCTAGAATAACAAGCTTTGCTTTAGTACACGTTATGAAGGCTATTAACTCTGAAGCAAAAATGTCATCATTATTTACTGATTGCAATTCTCAGTGATTTGCCAGGTAAATCACAAACGTTATCAGGAAAAGACTAAAATATGATGCAAAGAATAAGAGACATTCTGCAAAAATTAGGAACAGTTCAGAGCATCTATACCCTCCTCGCTATACACACTCACAAAAACACATACACACACATACACACACACACACACACACACACACACACACACACACACACACACACACACACACACACACAAACACACATACACACACACACACACACACACACACACACATATATATATATATATATATATATATACAGAGAGAGAGAGAGAGTGGGAGAGATACACACACACACACACACACACACACACACACACACACACACACACACACACACACACACATATATATATATATATATATATATATAGAGAGAGAGAGAGAGTGGGAGATACACACACAGATACACACACGCTCGTGCAGACACACACACATACATACAGACATACACACTTTTAGAACCCACACAATATTCTTTGCTGAAAGGGTAAGCTATATTGTTCAGACCTCAAACAGTTTAATGAGTAATCAATCCATGTCTTGAATAGATACTTGTGTTTTAATGGAAACAGCAGAAGTATTTATTACTTCCCCACGACACACACACACACACACACACACACACACACACACACACACACACACACACACACACGCACGCACGCACGCACACACACACACACACACACACACACACACTTTGAATATGTCTCACACACACACACACACACACACACACACACACACACACACACACAAGCACACACTTAAATGAAGTACTTGCCTTCCCTTGTGATGCTGGCAGTAGCAGGCAGAGTGCTGGTAAACAAAAAAAAAATAATAATATATAGAATTTACAATAGTAGAAAAAGCCCTCTCCCACTCTTGTGCCTCTGCACTTTACATTATCTTCCTCCATTTACTTTCAGTCAGGCTGTCTCAGTCACCTAAGTCAGCCTAAGCCAATAATAATGTCTCCTCACTGCTTAGTGCTGCATCCTGGAGAGATACTAATCCAGTGGTTTGGAGGTCCTCAACAGTTCTGCTGATTGGCAGAGTAAGCATGATGACATCTACAAGAAGTGCACACAGTTCTCCAGATAGGGCTCTTCGAACTCCATCTAGGGGATAATAAATCCCTTTTTCCTGTTGGTGATGCCTTTCACTATGTGTCACAGTATCCAGCAGCCTTCCTTGCTGTTTTCTCTCCCACTACAGTATTAGCTTCTGGATTATGTTTTCTCATTTGTTAATACTGCTACTTCTCTTCCAGCTGTAATCTTTTTGTTTCCTGTAATTCAAGAGTTCAGGTTATAATTGTTTATAGAAAAAAATCACAGAAAAGCCAACAAGCAGGAGGAATGTATCAGTATTTTCTTGATTATCTGTTTTAAGTCCACATAACACAAAAAGAAGAAACTTGTGTTTCAGGGATATGTCAGTAAAAATTAACAGGTATATGTTCTCTTGACAGTGATTTAGTCTTCAAATGTCCATTACATCAGATATGTCTATGATTTTGTGTGTTATCTTTCTGTCCTGTTACACTGTGAAAAGTGTGGTCACCTTACCTTACAGATACACATGCAGGAAGCCATTGTAGACTCTCACAGTGAATATTTCTAAAAACAAGCTTCAAAGCATCTCTTCTGGGGGCATGTAAGTTGAGAACAATAGTTTTGACTAACAGCTTGCCAGCCATGACTAGACTCATCTGATATCTCTGTCCTTTAAGACTGTGATCTATTCTCTTTCACATTTTCACATCTTTATGATAGATTATCTGTCCCCCTCATCCCCCTACTAACTGAAAAGGTTGCTCAGGAGTACCAGACATGCCCCACTAATGATGACAAATAGTGTGGCCTTAGTTTTCCTCATATTTGTATTTTGAATGCAAGCAAACATCAGCAATACATTGATCAAGATATGGCAAGACCTTTTTAATCAGGCACATAGTTCTGCATTCTTGGTGAAGCAACAAGTAATAGTAGCTCAGTTTCCTTTTGAGGATGGCCTGCAAGGAGAAATTGAATCCGTTAATGAAGCGGACCACCAAGCTTGAAAGCAGTGCTGTGAGGGATTTGGAGAGGAAGAGGAAAGGATACAGTGAGAACTTGAGACTATTGGTTTGTTCAAACTTAACAGATGAAACTGAGATTTTTGTCAAAAGGACTTAGTTTTGCTACCACTACATTTTGCACATGGGAAGATATACAGATAGAATTATTTTTATTAAATCATAAAATTAAATTGAAATGTTGGTACTCAGAGGGTGATGTCAATGTTACACAATCCAAAGATGAAGATAGTTTTGTAACAGCAAATGCTGAATCTTTTGATTTGCAATAATATATATTTATAGTGGAGTTACTGATATGAGTGAAAATGATGTATTGACTTAAAGTGTAAAGGGTTATCAATGGTTAGCTTTACCTGCCATGGGCAGCACAAGTATTTAATCCAGTGATAAATGCATTTAAGCTATTGTGTAAGCATACACTATTTACAAAGTATAAAAAGAATGTATGAACAAAAGATGTATAATTTGAACAGATTGTAGTGGGATGCCTTTCAGCATTTGAAAAGAGAAATGTGAAGTAGTTGTTTGTAAATCTGACATGGAAAATGTGGTTTTAATAAACTTTAATGAGTACGACAAAATGTGTAAGACATTACAGAATATGAAAAGTGATTATAAAAAGATAAACACATTTATTAATGACTTTCAGTTGTGAATTGTTTGGATTTTTCTTGCAAAGAGGTGTGGAATTTGGGTTTTAACAACTTCACAGCTGGTGAAACTGCATGTTAAATTTCTATTAAGTTCACTCTTTTATGCAATACCTAAAGTACATAAAAATAGGTTAACCCCTCCCTCTTGGATGTCTGATAATTTTAGGTGTAGAAGGTTTTCAAGAGAAAGGGGGCATATTACTTGACCCTATTTTGAAACCATTTATTGAAAAAAAATGAATCGTATGTGAAAAATTCACAGGATGTGGTAGAAAGAGTTATGTTTATAAAGAGGAAATAGGAGTATTATTGCTTGAGCATGGATGTTCAAAGTTTAAATACTTCAATACCACATAATGAGGGCATCAGCTCATTTGTACACAATTTAGAGGAAGGCCCATTTGCTTCTTTTGTTTTGTCATCATTGCATTTTTCTATTACACATAACAGCAATGTGGGCTCCTTTTGTCTCCAGCTATTCAGATATGTTTATGTCACTCTTTGAAAGGACTTATATGCATTGCATATAGATTGGTTCATGGGCAACCATATTTTAATACATGGGAAATATATAGATGATTTACTTTTTTATGTCAGGGTAATTCATATGATGTTTGAGAGTTTAAGAGGCTGGATAACATCACATGGGAGATAACATTGATGTTAACATAAGTTATTCTGATGTTTATATATATATATATATATATATATATATATATATATATATATATATATATGTATATATATATATTTTTTTTTTTTTGGGATTTAACATTGTCAAGTGGAGTGGATAATATGATAAAAACTGAGTTATTCCATAAACCCTTGCTGTAATACATTATATATATGCAATTAGTGTTCACCCCTACACTTCAATTCATTCTCTTCCATTTGGAGAATACATTAATATTATTAGGAACACAAGTAATGAGGTATATTGTGAAATGGCAGCTTTGTAAATGGAACATGGATAATTAGAACGTAGATATACTGAGGACATTTTAAAGGAGGCTAGAAAGCAAAAATTGTTTTATGTTTTTAAATATGCCACCTTTTCTGAATCTTTTTGTAGGATAATTCATAGGTTCATAGGTGTGTGTACTTGGCTAATGGTCCTGGAGCCTTTACTAGCCTAGCCCATAGAAGTGCCCTGGCATCGTGCCGCCTGACATTTTTACTCTACAATGTTCAGCTGGAAAAATGTTTACCTGATGTTCCTATATTTTATTTTAAGAGACTTTTGAATTTGGGAAAACATCTTTAATTTAAGATGACCCTCTCAAGTATTCATCAGATATGAGGAAGGGGATCCTTAGTTGTGTATATGTAATGTAAGTCAGTATGTTTTGAGAACTGAAGGTACTGAAATTAATGGAAAGACCTTAAGGCTGAGGGAGTATTTTTCTTGTTAGAGTACTATGGTCATTTATGTTGTATGTTGCACTTGTATCATATCCAAATGGTCCATAGGGCAAACAAAATGCAAGGTAAAATTAAGAATACAGGAGTGTGGGGCAAATGCACACCTTATGAGTACAGTAGCATAACATATTAAAGATGCACATTCAGGGAATTTGAATGATTTAAAGTGCTTAGTAATAATCAAAGTTCATTTATCATTTTGGAGTGGCAAAATTAATGTTTTAAATAAATTAGACATGAGAATGATATTGAAATTTAATACTCTGTACCCCAATGGGTTGACCTCAGAATTGAACTAGCAATGCCTATTGTAATTTGTCATTCTTGTTATATATGAATGTTATATGCACAGTATGCTTTAAGAATGAATAAATGTTAACTGATTGACTGGGCATGCTATAAAATTCATTGAGGGGGTGATTATGTATTGTTTGTCCCCTAAAAGGCATAAGGCGTTATGCTGAAATGCTATTAAAAGTTAACATGAACACTCTTTCCAGTTTTTGTGTGTTTTTTCACTTTTTTTATTTTTTGATGCGTAAATATAAACTTGGAAACCTCCTATTAGTAGCAACTGCAATGGTTAATCTTAGCCTTGAAGTTAAAATGTTAGACTAGGTTTGTTGTGTCTTAATTTTCCATTTAGTTAATAGCCAAGAACCCACACTCAAAACTATGGATAATAAATAAAGAGAAAAATACAAACTTCTGGTACTGTAACACTGCTAATAAAAACAGAGTGAGTTGCTAACTAATAAAGATGTACTCTTCCAGTGTCTGCTAATCATTTACTGATAACATAGTCTTTAAAACAGTTTCTTTCCAGCATGAAGAGTTCTGATCTTGACTTTGCCTACATTATAGGTTCATAGGTCAATGTGTAATTACAAGGCTATCAGCCCAAGAACCATGTGAAACCTAACAAAGCTAACCCCAGATTTAACAAAATATCTCTGATGTGCATCAATACCCAAGTAATTCTACACATTATAATATAAGCTTGTACACATCAAACATTCACAAGCTGCCCATCCATAAGTATTAAGTGCCAAACATGAAAAATTTGTGATTTTCCATCCATTTGTCCAAGTCACATTTGAATATGATTAGGGATGAGCTTTGATTTACAAGGATGAGCTTGTTCCAGGGAAGGGGTAATTATTGAGACACATACCTGTCCCTCCAACCTCAATACTAACCTTCTCTGTAACTGCAGAGACCCCCCCTTGAGGACCCTCTTTTCCATATGTAAGTGACCCGTTGAAGCCTTTAATGCATGCACTATACTCTCACCTGAAAAGTACTTTTTGTATATATTGTAAATAATGGTACTACTCCTGAGTATCTTATTGTTCTACATAATTGTTTTTTGTACTTCATTGTTTCTCTTATCTTGTATGCCAGTTTTATTGTTATCTAAAGCATGTATGTACACCGTTATTTCTTTGGAGCTTTTCTCCCCAGGACTCCACTGAAAAAGGACACATGATGTCCAGTTGGACTTATCCTGGTAAAATAAATGCTAAATAAAATAATAAATGTACTGTTTATGTTGTGGATGAGGTTTATGTCCTTAAAATGGATATTTCTGATGCTATTTGTTTTGTGGATGTGCAACAAATCCATCAGTATGGGTTCAGAGGATGCCTTGTATGCTAAGCATAGATCCTATGCAGCAGTCTGTGGGAGACCGAGTTCAGGGATAGAGCACTGAGGCAGTCTACACAAGACTTGTATACTCCTGTATTCTTTTTGTGAGGAAACTCCATAGTCTACCAAGCTGTTTCAAGTGCCTGGTCAGGTATATACTTGTGTGCATTGTACTCAATGACTGGGCTGATGAGAGCTGAGTACAATGGAACAATGACTTCCTTGGACCTGGGTGCCATGCCCTTGCTTATAAGTGTGCAACATAGAATGAGCTTCCCACCACAGTTGGCACATTGTGGTCAAAGATCAGGTCGCTGTCAACATGCCTTCTCAGATCCCTGACCACTGGGTCTACTTACAGGGGTGTAATACCAATGTAGTAATTTTCAGGGGTGGCAGCCTTTTCAATCAGTGCTATTATGCATTTTTTTGCATTGAGTTTTAGTCCATGGTTCTGGCACCAGTTGTTTGTTCACATCAGGCCCTCTTGAAGGATATCTCTTTCTGTAGAGGATTCAGTGATCATACCTAGTTTGCAGTTGTCTGCAGACGTGGTCACCCAGAGGCCCTTGACATTTGCCTTGACTTCAGACCTGAATACCAGAAGACCAGACAGAAGATGAGATTTTTCGTTTTTACGAAAAGAGGGCACCTACTCTGAGTACATCTTTGAGACAGAATTTGACAACTAAAGAAAGGAAGGCGTTACAAACTTTACAGAGTAATGATTTATTAGTTATACATCCTGCAGATAAAGGGGGTAGAATTGTAGTTATGGATAGAACACATTATAAGCAAATTATGCATAATATGTTAGAAGATATATTATTTTATAATAGAATTTCTATTACGGATGTACATAATATTATTAATACTGTGCGCAATGATATTGTTGACATCAAGAGAGCGGCTCTTATCTCTGAATATGTATTTAGGTTTCTGAGTGTTGAGAATCCTTTGAATCCCATCATTCAAGGCCTCCCTAAGATACACAAACATCCATCTAATCCCCCCATGAGGCCTATTGTTGCAGGAGGAGGTTGGGTTACTGAGCCCCTTTATTTATATATAGAGAAGCATCTACGCCCTGTGATTAATTTGAATATGACTGTTTTGAAAGATACTAAACAATTTTTAATAGATTTATATGAATGTCTTAAGGATGTAGGGGATACTTGTAATATTGCTTTTGTTACAATGGATGTACAATCACTGTTCACTATGATACCCAATGAATTGGGTATACAGTTTGTTAAGACATATTTGAGTTCACATAGTGAATATTCAGATTCACAGATCGATTTGATCTGTTTCCTTTTGGAAACAGTGCTTAGTAATAATATCTTTATATTTGGTAATAACATCTACCTACAGAGACATGGCGTAGCTATGGGCACTTCTTGTGCCAATAGCTACGCCAATATGTTTTTGGCTCAATGGGAGGAAGATAAGCTATTTTCACAGTTGGAATTTAAGAAATATGTCCTATTTTACAGGCAATTTGTAGATTATTTGTTTATTCTATGGTGTGGTTCCCAGCAAACATTCTTAGGCTTTTTTGAGACTGTTAATAATCTCACAGAGTGTTTGAAGTTTACATATCAGTTCTCTTATATCTTTATAGAATATTTAGATGTTTATGTTGAGAAGTTAAGTTCTGGGATAATCAATACAGGTGTGTTCCGTAAAGCATGTCACAGGAACGCCTTTTTATTCAGGATGAGCATGCATCCAGGCTATGTTTTCAGAAACCTTGTCAGAGGACAAGGAATGAGAGCCTCTAGGATGAATCCTTCAGAGATTAACTTTCAGTCAGAGCTGATCACTCTTGAGAAGGACTTATTAGATAGAGGGTATTTTACTTCTGATTTAGAGAAGCAATGGCAAGACCTTGCCCTCCTGAGGGAGACTAAAGCCAAACCATATTATGGTCCACATGGTTTACCTGACAATGTAGTGGATGATAGGAAAATTAAGGTTATGAAGATTCCTATGTACTATTCTAGTGATACCGGTCATGTCACCAGACTTTTTCAACATTATTGGCCTATTTTATTAGTTGATGATAGTATAGGGAATATAGTTGGTGACGTCCCCAGATTTAGGTTTAAAAAACATAAAAACTTGAAAAGACTCTTATGTGCCAACCGCCTGGAAAAGGTGGATTTTGGTCATACTGAACCTTGTGGTTCTTGTAATTTTTGCAGTTATATTAATACTACAGAAGGATTTTATCATCCAGATTTAGGTAAAAACTATTTGTTTAGGGGTATTCATAATTACATGACTCCATGTGTGGTTTATTTGGCTGAGTGTGACGCCTATGGGGCGTTCTACGTAGGGAAAACCAACAGAATATTACGTGACAGAATTAGGGAACATTTGTACAATATAAGAAAAAATTCCCCTAATAATGCACTTTCTAAACATGTTAGTGATCAAGGACCACACCATACTTTTAGATTTAGGGTTATTGAAGCAATAGGAACAAGTATAAGAGAAGGTGATGTGAGAACATACACTGAATACAGGGAAACCTGTTGGATTATTAATTTGAAAGCAGGTAGGGGAAGGGGCTTGAATGAGAGGGTGTCCATTAAGCCCATCTTGAAAAGAAGAAGGCTGCACAAATGAGTTTAGTTCATCTATTGTTACTTATTGTTATATATATTTTTTGAGGTCAGAGTGCATTTTTTGTGATAAGTATTGTACTTGTTTTTATTTATATAGTTGTATTATTTTATTTTGTTTGTTAATTTTAGCTGTTTTTTTTGTACACATTTATCATGTTTATAGGTTATAGGTATACTATGGTCATATTGCTTTAAGAATATTTGATTAGTTGATTAGTTTTAATTATTTGCCTATTTAGCTGTATATATATATATATCATTTGTGGTTTTAACATTGTTGCAAGGTCTGAAGAAGCTCCTAAGTGAAAGCGCTTACCTCCAATATATTTATAAATAAACCCGAGTTATTTTATGTTATTCATTTGCAGTTGTATTTTCGTTATCGTAATTTAATATCATTATATGTTGCAGACTTCTGCCTAAAGCAACGTGTACTGTGGTAGCTCCATAGTAGGACTTGATATAATAGTTACTGTGTTTACTGTGGCTTATAAAATTTGGTTTAAGACTTAAAACCTAAAGAATACTACAACTATAAAAATAGTTTGTGCTGAAGAGTTTGCCATTTATATTTGTTTCATAACCCATACAGTTGCAGAGATATGAACATTAGTTTGAAATGTGAGGACATAATTTGATTCTGTCAGAAGGCTTAAGCTCCACCCATTGGAAGTTACAGTGCAAACCTCTTAAGCTCCACTGGAGTAAATAAGTTAAACAGAGATTCTAGTATGCCTGACAGATTATGTTTCATGCTATTTGGGAGGCATCCTGGGATATTATCATCACCCATTGAAGGAGTATTCTTAGCCTTAGAGAGCACAGTTGAGGACCTGGTCCCTAGTTATAGTGGAGAAATGGTGGTGGGGCACTTTGGGGGTGTAATATGGTTAAACACAGAGCTAAATGTATTGGCCATCAGATTTTCTATATCCTCTGGCTCTGTATAGCTGATTCCATTCACCATTAGTTCAGAATATTGGTGAGAGTTGCCTTTACAGTTGTGGACATAACTGAAGAAGGCATTATGGTTCTGGGAAGCTATTTTTATCTCAGATTTGGTTTTGTGGACTTGATTAGCACCTGAATACCTTGTTTAGATTGATGAGGGAGTTTTTACCTTACTGGGAAATGCTCTTTCTGTTTTTGGACATGATTTCTTTCTTTCTTTCTTTTGTTATATAGCCTATTTATAGCATAATTCCATCAGGGTGGTTTGTTTTTGGAGGTTGTCCTCTGTTTATTTCAAATAGGTACAGTTGTCTCTATGCAGATATTTACATAACTGCACAAGGTTTCTGTGAACAATTTCACATAGGCAACTGTGTTGTCAAGTTATGGGGGGGCTTGGAACTTTGCTAGACTGTCTATTTGTAGCTAGTCTTGGAATGTTTTTTAAATGTTCCAAGGTTTGCTGAAGTTCAAGGCTGAACATTTATTTCAAAGGAGACAACTTTGTTGTTCAACCTGAACATAAGACTAAGAGGAGTGCCCCCAGCTTTGTGCTTTGTTTTTTTTTTTTTTTCTCCTTCGGTAAGAAACTCTTTCACCTGATGAGGGATCATATGGTAAAACTACACCAGAGGAAGTAGTTACTGTACTAGCATGACCAGCCACAGGAGGCCCACTCTTTGAAGTTGACATTCTGCTAGACTTGAAGGGCTCTCTGTGTCTTATTATTAACCTTCTCCTGGTAGGTTCTCAATAAACTTTACAGAAGATAACTGTTATGCTTCTAAAGGTCACCCTCTCCAGTGCTACATACTGCTGAAGGGAAATCAATAAGAGGGACAGAATATGTAAAGTGCAGATGCTTATGGTTTGGTCACAAATTGTAACCAAGCTATTAATGTGTTTGTGAAATGGATTCAAGAAATTCACCTCAAGAGCAAGCTCAAGTAGTGAATTTCTTGAATCTCCTTCAAGAACAGATGAACATTTGGTTATGATCAGATGCCCTACAGTGGTGTAGCGGTTAGCACTGTTGCCTCACAGCAAGAGGTTCTCTGCCTTCATTCTCGGCTGGGGTGCCTTCTGTGTGGAGTCTGCATGACCTCCCTGCATTTGTGTGGGTTTCCACCAGGTGCTCCGGTTTCCTCCCACATTCCAAAGACATACAGTAAGTGGACTAGACATTCTAAATTGGCCCTAGGTGTGAATGTGTCCAAGTGAGTGTGTGGTGCATCCTCTGAAGAGGGTTGGGCCTTGGGCTAGCAACCTGATCCTGTAAAACCCATACCTGCTATGGAAACAACGAGTGCTGAAGGGCACTTGTTGCTTGATGTGCCGAAGAGCACAGGAGTGAATCCAGGATGATCAGATACCCAGTCATAATCCTTTGCAATACGTGAGGAGTTTCAGCTGTCCTGATATATTACTAGTTTACAAAATAAAGTGCAAGAGCCCAAGATGTATAGACTTCTTCAAATTTATCAACCTCAGCGTAAGAAATTTGGACAAAACCTAAAATAATGGGTGAGGGCAGCTGCCTAAAATGGGATAGAGTTTAAGTATTGCTCTTTCAAACTTAAAAGGTTGCTAGAATAGCAGGATTTATGTTATTGCACATTTTCTGAAGGAAATGAAGACTGAAACTCAAAAGTATGACATTATTTAGTGACTACACAATCCTCAGTGATTTGCCAGAAAACCACAAATTTTATGAGGAACAGACCAAAAATGTGAGGTAAAAATCTGGACGTTCTGCAAAAATCTAGACAGTTCAGAGGTATAAACTTCTTACTGCTATAGAAAACGTTTGCCACACATCATTTGACAACTTTAAAAGCTGTTAAACACTTTGCTCTGTCACAGTTTTGATGTTTTTATGGCAGTGGGAAGTGTTTTAACAGCTACCAAAACTGATAGGTTTCCAATATAGTTCAGTGGTGCTGCCATCTGTATGGTAGCATGAGCCTCATTAATCACAACATTCATACATATGAACCTTGGTATAGCAAGGACCTCATAATAACAACAACATTATTATTATTATTATTATTATTATTATTATTATTATTATTATTATTATTATTATTATTATTATTAGTGCATAATCTGCATGCTGCATGTATTACAAATCAGTTATGGTTCAATTTTTCTTACTGTGGGGAGCTCAGAGCAATGTCCAAGTCCTGTTTAATGAAACACCCCCTTATATGATACTCAGCATCATACAATACACCACATCCACAACTGTTGCCTGGACCCACATCTGTTCTGTCTAATGCTATGGCCAAGCCTGAGATGTTGTATACCTGCAAACTCAGGTGAAAATCTTTCTAACAGGTTAGTTTTTGATTAATTCAGGAAGGCAGAGCTCCTTGTTTTTTCACTGATGCGCTGCAGGATATTAAAGTGATTTCATGCGATATTAAAGTGATTTCATGCGATATTAAAGTGATTTCATGCGATATTAAAGTGATTTCATGCTATCACGGGGTCAGTTTCCCTGTCATTGTGAGATTTTGAATGCTATCCATGCTTGCAAGACTCAGGTGAATGGAGGACTCTTGGCATCCTCAGCCTCATAGTTTGCTTGTTTTTTGCAACATAATCACCTCTCACTCTCCTTAAATCACTAATTACATTTTTTCTCACCCATCTCATTTCACACAACTCCATGTATGATAGCCAATGCCAACTGATTTTTACCTAATTAAGATGCATAATTTTCTCATGTAAATACATGATTGCTTTTGTATAAATATTGTGTTTTGCCTTATCATGTAAGCTCTCTATTTTGTTTTTACTCATGCTGTATAAACAAATTTATTTTGATCTTTTTACTATCTCTCATATATGTATGTGCTTAATTTTTTTTTTAACTGCAATATTGTTTTCATGTAACTACTTTTTTAACAGCGATATTGTTTTCACCTAACTATTTTTCTTTGTTGGAGCTTTTCTCCTTGGGTCTCCACTGAAAATGGGCCGCAAGCCCAGTTGGACCAACCCAGTTAACACATCAATAAATAAATAAAAAGGTTAATGACTTCCCCTGAATTGAATAACTGTCTCTGCTCCTTTGGTCTAACCCTCTCTCTGACAGTATCTTCTACTCTGAAGTTCTGGGAGGAACTGTTTTTGGTTAGGGGCTACCTCTTCTTTTTTGCCAACAGAAAATCCATTGTCTCCACAAATATTCAAAAACATGGCCCTGAACTGCATATGGTAGTCAAAGAAAGTCTTGGGAATCTGAATTGTACTTATGCCACTAAGCCACTGTGTTGTCTTATAGCAGCAATGATGAACTATACTTAAAACCGAGAGGTCAATCCACCACTATTAATCAAAGTTTGGCTGGGAAATGGAGCTGTACTAATGCCTCCCGGTCCCACTCTTATCTTATGGTAGCAGAGGTGAAGCTTTTGCTGGCAGAGTTGCACTGAAAATTCAGATGTACATACAGTACAATTCTGTCCACAACCAGGAGGTGCCCAGGAGCCTTAGAGCTTTTCAGTACCTCTTTCCTATCAGCAATAGTTTAGAGAGAGTTTAGTAGTTTAATAACAAAATGTCTAGGCGTGGGAGATGAGGTAATCATTGTGGAGCTGGAGTTCAGTTCCTTTTTCTATGAACTCTTTCTATCATGATGGTTGAGAAATAACACAAAAATGTTTGTATGTTTTAAGTATTGCACTAAGCAATGTATTATGCAAGTGTAGTCCCGTAGAAGACATTATACATGTATAATACACTCTCATCATCTTAGGCAGTAGTATCGGTAAAAAAAATGTCAGATCATACAGTAGTATTCTTTAGAAAAAGGTAAAGCATTTCATTTTCAAATTATCACTTTATAAAATCCAGCAAAAGAATATTCTAAGCACATCCAAGTGAGCATTTATAAAAACACATTTTAACCATGTGTATTAAAGCAGTGTGTGTAGCCAGTGTTAAGACAAATATAATTTGAATACAAAATAAAGTTATGTAGTAAATTGAATTATGTGTAAAAGACAAGCAGGGGGATTTACTAAAACCTACATGGTCGTTTTTCACTGTGTGTGCATCATGACGCAATGCACACACGGCCACTGAAAGCTTTAGACTCAGTAAGTGCCATGTAGCAGTGCGCACCACTGCACAAACAAGGTAAACACCGAGGTATGCTAATTACAGCATAAGCAGCTGAACTGCATGCTAAATAACCATTTCAACAAGGTTTAGCTATTCAACAAGCTACAAAGCATCCATGTAGACTGCATGCTGTTTTTTCCTGTGGATTCCAAAACTTTTGGAATACAGACCACAGAAAGGAATCTACATGGATAGAATGTTAGGGGCTGCTGGTACATTAGTCCCAGAGCAGAAGAACTGGGTCTGCCAGGAGTTGCACTGGCACCTCTTTGCCCAAGGTCTGATGCAGTGCTACTACCTGAACATGACTGATGTCTGCTGGATGTGCTCCCTTCATGGGGACACCCAGGACCATCACCCCATGGCCTGCCACATCTGGGTGTGGACAGCACACTCACTGACAGAGCAGTGAAAGTACTGCCCTTCTGGGAGCATGATCGGGCATGGCCATGTTGGCTGACAGCAGATGATGTGGATGACCTATGCCCAGGAGGATGCCGCCCCCCCCCCCCTCCCAGCAGACATTCCATCACAGACACTGCTCGTTCCATGACAGAAACCCCTTGATCCATCATAGACACTCCTCGTTCCAACATGTCTTTCATCTGATCCAGTGAATCGGCAACACAATGGAGGTAGTCACGCATGTCAGACTGTGCCACGTCCACAACCCTGAGCATTTGTCTGTAGGGCCTATGGGAATGTGCCTGTGCCTCCATGATGGCCGTAAACATGTGTTGATTGGCACAGGAAGAGAAACCTGCAACAGGTGAAGGAGGGATGGCAGGCCCCATCTGAGTACCCCTATTAATCCTCCTGCATGGCACCTCACCCACACTTTGGTTATGGCCAGACTCAAAAGGCACTGAAGCTGCATAGCCACACATCCTTTATCAATGTCCTTACCTTCCACCTGTCCAACATCTGTGGGCTCACTGGACTGGATAGGCACAAACCTACTGGCTGTGTCCAACGCAAATTCAGGGGATGGCAGTATGTCAATCTCAGTGTCAGATTCAACCTATGCACCCCCCTGACTGTGCTTCAGTTTGGCCACCATCATCATAAGAGTCTGCTGATACACTGACATCAGGTGGCACAAGACCCACACTCCCACTGTCATGATCACCTGTGATAAAAAGCAAGAAACACATGAATAAATTAATACCTGTACTACTATAGTGCAATATATGCTAACAAACTAACAGTGCTGCCACTGTTATAGACAGTACATTAATACACACAACAGGCCTGAGATCAACATCACACACTACAATATTTTTAAATAACTCAGCAGTACTGACATAAAAATGTTTGCCTTACCATTTGCAGATTAGATGCTCCTCTGTAGTCCAGACAGTCCTGGAAAAAGTTAAACAAAAGGTAAGGGCAACATCATCACAATTAACAGTAACACAGGGAGTAATACATTTACCCCTTTATATATCCATTAACTGCAATTCCATCAAGAATCTGGCTGACATCTCTAACTTAAGCTTATAACTGTAGCAGTCCTAACCCCCCCCCCAAAAAAAGACATGTGAAACAGAATTAACTTATTTTGATTTCAATTGTTTTACTATAGACCAGTATTCAAGTGTTCAGATAACAATGCCTACCTGGAAGCTGCTCCTGGGACAAGCTTGCTGTCTTGGAAACTGTTGCTCCGACATCCAGGACATGTTGTACTGCACTCTGTTGGGAGCTGTCTGGATCTCTGATATTGGCCAGGAACTCTATATTGGGGTTATTGGTGGTTTGCTAGCAAACCCTCCCCCAGTAACCATCTGGTCACAGTGCACAGCAGCTGCTCTCCTCCATGCAAATGTGAACATGTCAGTGGCCCTGTGGCTCACCGGCTTGTATGTTCTGCTATGACCACCTATCATCTACTATCTGCCGCCACATTCACATCCTACATGCCATATTTCCCTATCCCCTTTCCAGCAGAAATGCACCATGTTGCTTAAAGCCATCTACAATCCCTTGGTTCTCAGCATTGGTGAAGGGGGCTCTTCTTGGATTGACATACCTAGGTGGCATACTCGTAGGTGTCCTAAAAGACAACAGAAGAATAATAAGCATACGTATCACGTAACTACAAAATAACTGTTTCCAGTTAAAAATAAAAAATCTAGCCAGTCAGTATTACCCACTGTAGAAACATAAAACAGTCTAGAGATGTGAAATACTAACAACAAGCAGGATGCAAAAACAAGGAGAGTAACAGGACCAACATATCCATGTTTGTGTCATAATAGTAACTCCCCTTTGCTCCCCCCAAAAGAATAGTCCATCCTTGCTTGTGCCACAACAGTAACTCAGCTTTGCTCCCCGACCCACAAAAGAACAGTCTATCCTTGTTCGTGCCATAACAGTAACTCACCTTTGCTCCCCCACCCACAAAAGAACAGTCTATCCTTGTTTGTGCCATGACAGAAACTCCCCTCTCCCAAAAAAGAACAGAAACATTTTGCTAACAAACCATCTTTGAAATGCTAAAAGTGCTATCAAAGGACCTGCCCCTGAAACATTTGTACATATCTATCACAACACATTCCATTTTCATGTATTGGCAATCATATTCCTCTGAAATGACTTGGTAAATGTGCCCATGCTATCAGTATAATTCTAAGTAATGCATGCAGATAAAAGTGTAAAATCCTTGGCTTCAGAATTTTCTTAAATAAATTCCAGCATATGCAGTATGTAGCTGAACAAGTGAAAGCATATCTTCTGAAGTTCAATTTGCCTTTGTGCAGATATATCCCAATGTAATACTGTATCTTTACTCTTCTGCACATAAAAAAGTCTCCTCACCATCAGTTTGCCTAACTACATGGTTGCCTTTTTATATAGTGTAGATTCAGGACTGCCATCATGGTGAATATGCAAATGAGGTGTGAACTCATTAGAATTGCTGAATCCCAAAAAATTGGATCTGTGTAGGGGTGCAAACATAGTGCAGCCACTCCCTCAGTGTTTGGTTTTAATGGATTACAACTGTGACTGATTAGTAGTTGGGAGAAGGAAAACAGAACAGCACTGCAGGCTGACTTACTTCCACTGAGTGAGTCAAGTTAGATCTACAAAGTGTTAGATGTAAGATTGGAAATGTAAGTAAGCAGCACACAAGTCACAGATTGTGTTCCTTCACATCTAACCTGCCCTTCATTTTTGCCAACTGCATATGATATTATTTCCACTTAATAATATCCTCACACATTTTAAGGCCAATGATGTAGAATGGCTTACACAGCATGTCTCAGATTACTACTCAAATAAATGAAGAATGGTCAACAAACACAGAAACGTAACAGAGCTGTATAACTACAAACAATAATCATGATAGGGTGTATGATCACTAGATGCGCTACATCCAAAACTACTAAATGTACAATTAATACTTGTATGGTTTGATATCACTATGCATGCTGTTGGTTGTGTGCATATTAAGTTCTTTGCTGCAAAACTGTTTGTGTGACAAAGAGGGATAAGACACCAATCCTGTGTTCTTTTTTTTTTTTTAAATATTTTTATTCATTTCCAAAAACAAGAAAACATGAATGCAGGTTATTTATGACAATGAAGTATTTACAAATTATTTAATAAGGTAGGCTAAAACCTCTAAACAGATATCAAACATTAAAACCAAAATAAAGTATTTACAAGGGTGTCTGTTGTTGACATATAATTGACTTTCTATGCAATTGTTTCCTGATTATAATCTGCTGCAGTCATTATTCTCCAGTATTTCAGTTACTTTTTGCCATGCTACGTATAATGATGTAGTTCTTTCAGTTCTTCCTTTAATAGTGTTCATTTCCAATTGCGATACTGCTGACACCATATTCATGAATTGCTTAAAAGTTGGAGAAGCTTTGGATTTCCAGTTTGATGTAATGTTCTTCCTTGCAATAGCTAGGAGAGTCCATAAGATTACATACTTTGTTCTTGGCACACAGTCGGGTACAGGTGCATTAAACAAAATAATAGATTTGGAAATCTGGAATTTATCATTGAATACCATTTGCAGAAAATAATTTATTTTATCCCAATATGGTTTAATCAAATGGCATTCGTAGAACATATGTTGCCAGTCTGCTTTTATTGATAAATCACATCTCCAGCAGCCAATATTTTTCTTAAACATAAGTTCCATTTTATGAGGGGTTACATAAGATCTGTGTATGAATTGCCATGTAAAAAGTCTCCAATGTAATGAAAGTGATGTCTGCTTTGGAGAGAGAAGAATTAGTTTTTATCTCTGTCATTTGGCACATGTCCATTAACTGATCTATAATAATTCCATATTTTGTCATTATTATGCATTTTTATTTTTTGTTTGTTTTATAAATAGATGATAAGTATCCCTTTCCAGTAATGGGTTGATTCGTTAGTAATATTATATGTTCTATAAGGTTAGGAACATTTTGTCTTATTGATGGTTGCATTGTTTCTTGTTTGCTTAATATATACTGTCTTAATTCTTGTACATGTAACCACGAACTATCTTCCATATTTAATTTCTGTTTAATCTGGTCTATTGTCAGAGGTTTTCCAGAGTTTAGCAATTGATGCCAATATATTAATCCCTTTTCTTTAAGCATGTTGACTACTTCCATATTAAATGTTATTATATTACCTTGTGTGTACGCTACTGGATATAAAAGAAATGACCATGCTTTAATATCAGGATTGCTATTAATAAGATTTTGGAAAATTTTTAATGTATAAGTAATGTATTTGGAACTTATATTTTTATTCTTATGTATCATCATATATTCCTTCATCAGCCATAGAAAATTGTTTGGTATGAAATCTGTATACTTATTTGCTACTACAAATCCTAATTTTAACCAGATTCTCTCATGAACTAGCTTCCATTTTGATGTATATTTTGTATTTAGACATAATGATATTGTTTTAATAATGGATGAATGCAAATATATTTCTATGTCTGGTAAACCTATGCCACCTATATCCCAATCATCTAGATGATACTTCATAGCTATCCTTGGTTTTTTTGGATACCATAGGAATCTTACCATTAAATCATTTAATTGTTTTATGTGCGATTCAGCTGGTGGCAAAGAACAAGCTTGTATGACATAAAGAATTTTTGGAAATATGATGATTTTAATTATATAAAGCCTTTCTTCCATTGAAAAGAAGAATTTATTCCATCTTTGTATTAGATTTTTAATATTATTTAAGGTCTCTTTATAATTTGTTTCAATTGTAGTATCTAGGTTGTTAGTTATTATAATTCCCAAGTATTTAATTATATTATCGGTAGAGATATATTTATGGTATTTTTTATTTAGATCTTTTTTATTAGTATTTATAAGCAATACATTTGTTTGGTTCTCATTAAATTTAAGACTTGAAAAGTTTTGAAAGTTTTGATTTGAGTCCCATAATGCTTTTAAACTGCTATTATTATTTTTTAAGGTAATTAAAATATCATCAGCAAAAAGTTGAATTTCAAGCTCTAGGCTGTTGTCTAGTTGTATTCCTTCAATATTTTTATCCATACGTATATTATTTGCTAAGGGTTCAATGACTAGCGCAAACAATAATGGAGAAAGAGGGCAGCCTTGTTTTGTGCCCTTAGTTATTTTAATAGATTTAGACAGACAAGATCCCAGTTTTATATAAGCCAATGATTTTTCATATAATGATTTTATTAACAAAGTGAAGTTGTTTGAGAAGCCATATTCTTCTAAAACTAACCACAGATAATCCCAGTTCACTGAATCAAATGCGCTATTTATGTCTAAGCTAATAACATTCATTTTGTTTTTTTGTGATATTTATATAATCAATTAAGGAAATAATTCTTTTAATGTTGTCATAAGTGTTCCTATCTTTTATAAAACCTGTTTGATCCTCCTCTATCAAAAGTGGTAGTAATTGTTTTATTCGAGCAGCATGTATTGCCATAAAAATTTTATAATCTATATTAAGAAGTGAAATGGGTCTGTATGATGAACATTCACTGGGATCTTTATTTTGTTTCAGAATTGGTGATATTAATGTGTACTTCCAAGAAGGAGGAATGTCTTTACCATTTTTAACTGATGTAAAGACATTCAATAACAACAGCAAAGCCTCATTTGATAGTAATTTAAACATTTCTGGGGTGATATTATCTATACCTGGAGCTTTGTTTAATTTTAGATTATTTACTTCAGCTTTAAGTTCTGTCATTGTTATTTGTTTATCTATTAGTTGTACCTGCTCCTCTAATAACATAACTTTAACATAACATTGTTTTTGAGAAAAGCTTTCAATACTGAATGTGTTTCTGTTTTCTCATTTTGATTATTAAGTTTATGAAAAAATAGCCTAAAAGCTTCTAGTATTCCTTCTAAATCAGATACTTTCTTTTTGGTTTCTATATTATGTATTTCCTTGATTTGATTTGTTTTAATAATCTTTTTAGTCCTATTTGCTATTCTTAGTTGATTTTTAGGGTTCATTGAATAGTAACATAGTTTAATTTTTTCTAAGTTGATCATTGTTTTGTGGTATAGCATCTCTGAGTATTTTTTATTAGTATCTTCTAGTTCTTTTATTAAGTTGGTGTTTCCATTTTGAATATCAAGCTTTAAATTATCTACTTTTGACTGTAATTCCATTAATTCCTTATTCCACTGTTTTTGTTTATTTTTATACCATCCCACCGCTCTTCCATATAGGTATGCTTTCAATGCATCCCATATATATATTTCAGATACATCTTTTGTAAGATTGATATCTAGGAATGTTTGTGTCTTTTTAATATAAAATTCCTTAAAATCTTTGAGATTTGTTATGTAAGATGGTATTCTTGTTACTGATATCCTTCTCTTGAAACATAAGTCTATCTCAAACGTTATGGTGTTATGGTCTGAAAATGGACATGAAATTGTCTTGACTTTATTTAATTTAGAGGTTAAATCCTTTGTTATGGACACTCTATCTATTCTAGAGTATGTATTATGTCTATGGGAAAAATGTGTAAAGAATAGTGAATCTGGGATAGCATACTCATTTATGTCAACTATATTAAAAGTTTCAACAAACTCAGATAACAACTTTGTTAAAGGTGATCTCTTACGTGTAGTTTTAGCATTTGTGTCAGTTTCTTTTATAATGCAATTGAAATCTCCAGTTATGATTAAATTGCCTTTGGTATATTGTACAATGTATTCTAAGTGTTGTTTGGCCACTGTAATACCTAGTCCTGGTATCCAATAAATATTCACTAATGTATATATCATTTCATTGATAGATATTGTCACTAGACAAAACATTCCTGAGTTGTCATGGAACGTGTTTATGATTTTAGGCATTAAAGTAGCATTTTTCCACAAAATTGCTACTCCCCTTCGCTTCTGATTATAGGTGGAACTTACTAGTATTGTATAATTTTTATTGTTTATTTTATTTATGTCTTCCTGTGTAAGGTGTGTTTCCTGTAAAAATACTAGTTGCGCTTCACATAACTTTAAATATCTATAAAGACTTCCCCTTTTGCAGCTATTATTTAAATCATTTACATTAAGAGATATACATTTTGCAATTGGATTTATATTAGCTTTGCTTTTATCCATATTCATATTCTTGTAACAATGTGTAGATGTGTGTACATGAAGAGAATGACTTGTTCTTTCTTCTTCCAACAGTATTACAATAGATTATAGACACCCAATAAAAGTAAATTACAAGATCATAACTGAGAACAATATAAGATAAACAACCACCAAACCCTCCATGAGAAAAATATCTCATCCTTGAATGATCTAATCATTCAAGTGATCTCTCTAAGTCTGCATTTCAGCATCCTCCCCCAGCCCCGCCATATGGTAGTTTTATAATGAAAAGTATCTTTTATATCTTTTAAGTATACATGTATCTGTCTTTACAGATTACTTAAATACAGTCTTTATCTATTTTTAATATTTTATAAAACACTAAGGCAACACAACTATACATAGATTTAATACTTAACTATTTGGTTTTGTTTAAATTGTAAAGGAAAATCTTTTATTTTAATATATCTTTTGTGTAACAATAATGGTTTTGCATCTTAAAAATAATATGCTTGCTGTCTATCTCCCTTATAGTGTGAGTGGTATTCATAGGTATCAAATTTATTGTAATGGTCTACCTATATATATATATATATATATATATATATATATATATATATATACATATATATACATATACATACATATACATACATACACATACACCACACACACACACACACATATATATATATATATATATATATATATATATATATATATATATATATATATATATATATACACACACACATACATACATATATGCATACATACATAAAAAAAAAATGTTAAGCATTATATGCATCAGATAACCATGCCACAAGTTGATTAAATCAGAAAGTATCTGTAACAATGAATACAACGTTACATTTGTATTGTCATTTATCAGTAATCTTATAGTTTTCTTTTAATTCAAAAAGTCATATTTTAGTGGTATGAATGCTACTAATTTGTTTTTGGCATTGGTATTATATAGTTTAAGACTATATTTCTTAGCAATTCCTATATATTTATTAGTGCCACTGGCATATTTCATCGCTAGTGTACCACATATGTCATATGTCAAATAGCAACTCATACTCCTTATGATATTACAAGATTTATCTGCAGAGTTATAACTGTAAGGTTGGAAAATATGAGAAGCAAAGTAGGCTTTAAATATGCTATAACACAATTGTTTGGTACTTATTGCTGTCAACTCTTCTACATACACAGGAAAAGATAACCTTATATGACCATCAACCATTTTCCTTCATTTTTCTCTTCATCCTTCTATTCTCCATTTTTAATAAATATTTGTTTCTATTGTGGCTTCTTTGAATTTAGTGAGGGTACTCCATATCATATTATAGATAATATACAACGTTCAAACAGAGAACATGCCCAATATAGAGACATATTCTCAACTCAAGTGGTCCACACCATATATTTATAACACTGCAGTCAGAAATATACTAACGAATATGCAATAACTAGCAGCTTTGTAGCATGTGTGTGTCTCTAACAAGTACATACCTATAGGATATTAAAAATAATAGATAGCACACTCTTGTTTCATAATTAACAAATGCACACAGCCTGGTATTTACTTTCATAGACAGAAATTAGACCTGTTACTTATATGCATATCAGGTACCAACAGCAATATGTTAGTAAATGCCTATGCTATTCAAATCATATTTTAATGCTGATTGATATGAGATGTAGCTGACAATGGCTTTAGCGTTTGTGATGTTATATAATATATATTCAGTATTATAAGTAAAAGTATGTTGCATGTTTATTTGCAATCTAAGGTTCAAGGCTGATCAATTTAGACATACAAGACAATCTCTTTAGCCTTGGTTATATAATGGGAGTTACTGTGTCTCTACACAACCATTCATTTTCAATGAGGATATTCAATATTAATATAACTTGCCTTTAATAAAAGCATACTTATAATTCAGCAGTTCTTTCCTATATATATATATATATATATATATATATATATATATATATATATATGTAACAATATCATAACCAAGTCTGAGATTTTTTCTTGCTCATTACTGCTTAATGACTGTGCTACTTGAACAATTTAATATTTACAGAGTATCTTAATAATTAAACAGCAACTCCTTTTTACCCTTAAAATGCCTAATAACACATAGCTACATTCATGAACCTTAATTGACTTACTATCTTTAAGGTTGAGTACACTAGCTGCAGTGTGTTTACAAATATGTTATATAGTTCCAGTCAAGGACTTAAATATATTAAATTTTTATAAAATTAAGTTGAATTATAGTAATTTACGTGGGTGATCTTATCAGAAAAGATTATAGTAAAGTCTGTATGTATTAACTATTCATACAGTTTCTTCCAAGTGATATACTTCTTTTTAAGCTTTGTGTGCTGCTTATGTGTACAATTCAAAATGAATAACAAATATTACAATATAATAAAATGTCATGTATGTGTTGATACCTTCTAAATTCATTAGGTACTTCAGTGTACTTTTAATATTTGTTAAAACTGTAAAAGCACTTTGCCATCTCATAAATAGTGTGCTGGTTACTTTAAGTAGTTTAGGAGCTGACACCACACCCATACTGTCTTGTTTTAGTGCTGACATCACTCATGACTGTTTACTTTCATTTTGTGCGGTTAGAAGGTTTAACACACTGTAATGGATTCTAACTGAAGAACCTTCATTCAGGGGTGGTATAATAAGAGTTCCCAGCTCGTGACCATGGCGGGAAGACAAAAACAAAGTAAGTGAAGTTTTTAGGGCTTTTTATAAACTGAACACCAGCTCATTAAATTTCTATTAGTTTTCTTAACAGTAAGGGCAGATATACAAGCCAAACAGTTGTTTGTTAGTCAAAAAGGCACTTTTAGCATCAAAGAATAGATAATTACTTTTCAAGGCACTTTTTGACAGTTATTACTATCAGTTTTTATATATTATTATGTGTATTAAATACATCAGTTTAGATATTTCATGCAGCTTAGTGTAAATAATATAAAAATGAATCATGCTCATTTAAACACACCACATTAATATGTCAGTGTAAATACATCATATTCTATACTAGCAGTAAAAGGCAGGTAATTTATAAATGAACTATCTAAACATCATTTAGAGTTAGAAAAATCATGACTGTAAGTATTTACACTGTAATAGAGAAAGATATGTTACCTTGCTTTCTTTAAGGTTGTTTCCTTTAGTTATAAAATGACCTGCTTATCTTGTATTTATATTGTTTCAAAGACTGGCACGTGTGTAAAGCATGAATGCTTTCAAAGAACTTTTTTGCCTTACAGAGCAAATAGAAGACAATAATGTTTGTGTTTTTCATATGTCTTTTATCGTTTCTTCTTCTTCTTGTCAGCAGTGCTCCATTCATTTTTTTCTAAGTGACGCTTAACCCCAAATTGGGAGAAATCCATTTCTTCCACATTATCCAAGGTTTTATTAGTTGAAAGATAAGAAACTGATGCTTGCAGAGTGTCAAAAGTTTTAGGACCTTCAGTAAAAAATATTTTTATTCTTGCAGAGAACAGCAAGTGGACTTTAAGTTGTCTTTTTTTTCAATTCCTTTATCAGAGGGAGACATTCTTTTCTTGCAATTATAACTCCAGCAGAATAATCATTATCAAATCTGATTATGTTGTCTTTGTATTTAACTGGAGAAGTTGACCATGCTGTTTTTAAAATAAGTTCCTTGTCCTGTGATGAAAAAAACTTTACTATTATTGATCTCGGGTGATTTTTTGATTTGATGGTTGATGAAGCAGCTCTTAAGGATCTGTGGGCTCTTTCAATTCCATAAGAAAGAGCTTCAAGCAATTTTAAAACTTCTGGTAACCAGGTAGTAAGGAAAGTCACCATGTTATCTCCCTCTGTTTTCTCTGGTAGCCCATAGATGTGAAGGTTATTTCATCTGGACCTGTTCTCTAGATCCTCTATTTTATTTTGTAATGAAGCATTTTGTTGTGATAAAAAATGTAGCTGAAGATCTTGTTCTGAGAGTCTGCCCTCAGTATCATTTAAGGATCTCTATGTCAGCTATTTGAGACTTCTGTTGCGTCATTATTTCTTGTAGTTGCTGTATTTGTTTTGTAGATCTCTCCTCAAACGTGTCCAGTTTGGTATTCATTTTGTCAAATTTCACTGACAATTCTTGTATAGCATTTAATAAAGACTGTATCTCCTTTTCATCGTCTGGTCCTGTGTGGTATGCTTAGAAAAGCTCATTTTCAGTAGATTCAGATACCTTCCTTCTTGTTTTTGACAGGAAAAATAATGTTTAAAGCCAAATTTTTTGCACTGTAGACTTCTAGTGATATTAGTAGAAGTAATTCAACAAAATAGGTTTGTCTACAATATCTAGTTTTTGAAAAAAGTCCTGTCAGAAATATATTTTGAGTGCAGAGCTGAGAAAAGATGCTGCCAACCAGTCTACATCCTAGCCATGCCCCCTCACCAATCCTGTGTTCTGAAGGTGCAATGGAGTGAGAGTTCAAATCCAGACCTATGTAGTAATATCTCATGTGTACTAACATTTTCTAGTGTGTATGTCATAGACTGCTTTTCCTCATTTCAACTATTTCTCGTTTTTTTTTTGGGGGGGAGGCAGTGTTTGCACATTGCACTACTTAGCGAGACTTTAAAAATAATTAGTAAAATATGGAATGTCATGTAAGCATTCTTGTGACAGCAGTATAAGTCAGAAGTGTAGGGCTGTAGTACAGAGGGTCTTGGGTTCTAGTACAGGGTGTGCAACTTTTGATTTACTATTGTGACATTACAGTTTATAGCAATGAACTGTAACATAGAAGAGTGTTTTCTCAACCTTCTTGTGACAACAAGTGTAAGTGTAGTACTGTCATACACATGGTCCTTGGTTTGAATACAGCATATTCCATGCACTTTTACTGTTGTTCCACTTCCCATTATAATCACTCTTAGTTTATAACATTTGACATGGTGTAGCTGATATTAATTATATGTATGAGGTCTGAGGCACTAGTATTGTGTCAGTTATATATTCATGTATCTATGTATTATCACATTTGTTCTGAAATGTATGACTGTGGGCATATTGTGTACTATAATGACTGTGAGCATATTGTGTAGTATATACATGTAAGTATATTTCTGCTATCTGGATGGCCATGGCCTTCACATTTGTCTAGCACACATACACAACTGCCTGTACATCGAATAACCTTGAATTTGCTTTGCTTGCTACTGTTGCACTCCACTTACTATCACACAAACACTGCCCAGCACTGTGTTTGCGCGATAGTAAGTAGAGCACAATTTTTTCAAATGGTGTGCGCACTCTCAGTAAACACAATGACTGGAATTGGCAGGAAAGCATCATTCCCCATTGCTCTAGATCCATGGCAGACATCTGTGGGGAAGGTGTCAGGTTTAGGGCATACAGGTAGGGTGTCCAGGAGTCCAAGATTTTTATTGGACTCCTAGTTAATAACCACAGTGCCAAGCTTTTGCAGGGGGACTAGGGGACTATTCTGACTCCCAGTATAAGTCAGAAGCCTGGGATAGTTTAGCCTGGGCTGTAAGCAGTGCCACTGGTATCCCCCACACTGGAGAACAATGTAGGCATTACCACAATGATCTCCAGAGGAGGAAGAGTGATACCCTTGACCATTGGTTCGGGGAATTTAGTACTGCGGACATCCAACACCTGTGTAAGTATCAACTACAGAGAGTACTCGTAAGACTTAAAAGCTGAATATAGGCAAGACTGGTATTCATAATGGTATTATGCTTTGTTTTTTCCACATCTGCCAGGGACTGTGAGGTTAATGTACAAATCCATGGGGCTAGATTGGCATGGATGAGGGAAGCATGTGACATGTATGCAGCAGAATAGTGCTGTTATTCTAGCAATAAAAGTTAGTTAAAGATCCCTTGTTTGGTATTTTGTAGTGTTGTATCAAATTGAGCATGTGTATCTCAACTGTAAAAGCAAGTATGGATGCATTACTCTGTAGCACAAACCAAGAGTCCAGTATTACAATATCAAATTGAATATGCATATCTCAACTATAAAAGCAAGTATGCATGCATTAGTCTGTAGCACAAACAAAGATTACAATATTAGACTTTAGTTGGAGGTTGTGTGTTGAAAGACCACACTTTCCAAATAAACAATACTGTTAATTCTTCAATTATGTGTAACTTAAAGGTTTAAAGTAAAAACTCTATGCCACTGACACATGCCCTGCTGTAAACTGTAATATGTATAACTGGAACACACATATGTGCAATACATGCACATGTCAAGCAGTACTTGCTGCAGTATGTAGTATAGTGTGCATCTCTTAGGGGCTGGTAGTCTTAAAAGTAAAACGTATGTGTTAGGAGGTGGTAGTCTTAAAAGGAAAAGATGATAGAATAATTAATTGTATCAATGCATTGTATGTCACATATGAAGATATTAATCTTATCTCTTTTTTTTCCTCTCACCCTAGCCCTTATCTTCTCTTTTTTATTTTATTTTTATTTTATTTTATTTTATTTTTTTTGTATTATGTGTCATCAAAATGTGTCTATGTCATTCATGTGTATCACATCACTAAATGCTCCACAGCACAGCGGGATAGGCCTACCCCACAAGATCCGCCTGCCCCCCCCCCCCCACTGGCTCCAGCACCATTGCCCAACATGTCTGGGAGCCAATCTGGCAGCACCACCTCTGCTACCCCTGCACTACCTGTCCCCTCAGGTAGTCTTGTGAACAAACCAAACAGAAAAACTGGAAAAGCTGCAACAATTTATTCCGGTACCTCGGCTAAATGCCTTCAAAGGAATAAATACATTACTACTTGCTGCACCTTATATATTGCTGTGTAACACCAATTAATGTAATTAAACAATCACAAGAGTTAATAGACCCATAGAATTAAAGAGACACAGTGTAAAAACATGTATCATATCATGAAACACTATAAATATATACAAAAAACTCCTTAAATAGACATATGTCTTACTAAATATAATTAAGGTAGTCTTGCCTGGAGGCTGGATCAGTGGAACCCTCTGGGAGCTATGGCGGTTGTGGTGATTTTGTCACCCACGCTGAATTGCCAGGGATGGGGTTCAGGGTTGTGTACCACACTATTGGATAATGCCTACACTGGTTGGAGAGGCTGCTCCTTCTCATTTTACATAATACCAGGAGGAGGAGACGCAGACATCAGGCACTCCAGCCAGCGGTGGAGTGAGGTGACAGTGATCAAAGTCCAGTAGATGGGAACACAATTCTCACTGACCCAGCTTGATGACTATGGGTTTGTGATGTCCCCACCCTCACCCCAATCATGGTGCACTCCAACTTTTGTATCCATCACTGTCCCTGTCCCTTGTCTAGTTTATCCTGTCTGCCTGCAATTGCTTCCTCACCTACCCAACTTACCTCACCCAGACATTCCTATATCCCTTCCCCAGCATTCCTTCTCCGTCAAAAAAAAAAAATGGGCATCTGCCCGACAAAATGAAAATCATCTCATACATAGGTCTCCAATTTGCCGTGTGTCTTCTTGACACACTTGATTCAATCCATTTGTCTATACAACATGATTGTATTGTGGTCACCCCTCTGTCTGGAGATGACAGTCCAAATTCAGTTAATATTTTGCAAATATGTTCACTTTACACTGTTAAAGAAATGGATAGCTATGGTTCTTTCCTACCTCCCTCCTGTACATTCCTGCCCTGCTAGCTCCCCATTTCACCACTGCCCTATCTTCCCCATTTCTTTTTTTAATGCATTATTGCACGATGGTACACATTGTGGACCAACACATAGCAACAGTAATGCAAAAGTAATTAAAAGCATTACATACAGCTGTATTCGAACCAGTACCCTCTGGGCCCAAAAATAAATGTATCACTGCATTAATAGCATTAACACATGCTGCCAAAGAGACAGTTAAGTAGCAGGTGTATTCCAGAGACTCAGTACCAACTGTCAGACTATGTTCTTCCCCGGCTTGCTTCCCATTTCACCACTTTCCTATCTACCCCATTTTAACACCTTTAATCTGGTCAAAAAAATAGAATCACACACAGCACACATAAGTAGCAGAAAAAGCACTCTCTTCACTTTTTGGCCTCCATGTGTGTGAGGAGGCAGACTTTGTGCACCAATGCACAGCAACAGTGGTTTGCGGCAAAATGCAGCAACACATCTGGTATAAACAATTCATGTGATTGCATTATCACTGTGTAATGAAAAGTATTTTAAAGTATTAGATCCATCTGTATTTGAACCCAGTACCATCTGGGTCAAAAAAGGAATGTATCAATGCATTAACATGTGCTGCCACAGAGTCATTTAAGCAGCAGGTGTATTTCATAGACTCAGTACTAACTGTCAAGTTTTAGCAATTCAGCTCGCGTTTGAGCACTGCTTACCTATGTGCAAACATGTGTATCACACATGCACATACACTTTGCTAACCATCCAGCAAACCCACTGCTCACCGTGATATGGAAATTTTTATATTATGCTGTTTGCTGTCCATTTCCTGTGTATGACATTAAATTACATGTGCAAACATTATAAACTGAGGGTCCTATCTAACAATATATCACATATTTACAATATGTCCATCTGTTGCCACCCCCACAAGCACTGCAACCCTGGTGCCTCAGTACTTTTTCCACACATATATCAACCAAAGTACAAATGTAATATCAAAAGTTGTGTACTACACAATGCACATCAATCTGGTAACATGCAGAACTACAACTATTGAGACATATGCCTGAAAACACTTATCTCCAAGGCTAGGGAAGGAATCAGTATAGACCATATCCACAGGCACATAGGTGATTTTCAACACACTTGCCCTACCCATTTTGGTTTTTTCAAGGGGACATCTTGCTTACTGAACCTTCTGGACTCTTTGGATATTGAGCCCACAGACCCGGATGAGCGATAAAAGGACATATCACCTATGTTGATTTATCCGTGGTGGTACAACAGTAGCATTGTTGCCTCACAGCAAGAGGTTCTCCTGTTCGATTCTCGGCTGGAGTGCCTTCTGTGTGGAGCCTGCATGTCCTCCCCGTGGTCGAGCGGCCTCCAAAAGACATGTGTGAATGGGCATGCCTTCGCTGAAGGTTGGGCGTCGGGCTGGCAACTCGGCACCATAAAAATCGACTGCGAATCATTAGTGGACCGGAGTTCCGCTGTGGCAACCCCTAACTGGGAAAAGCCGAAAAGAACAACAACCGCCTATGTTGACTTATCCAAGGCCTTTGACACTATCCCACATTCATGTGTCATAGTGAAGATCTCCCATGTGGGAATTAACCCATACAGTAGTACAAGGATAGGCAGCTGGCTCACTGACACAACACACACTCTCAAAGTTAGGGACTGCACCTCCAATCAGTTACCAATTACCATTAGAATACCACAAAGATCTGTGCTGGGCCCTCAGCTGCTTACAAACTACTTCCCTGAATTGCAGGCAGTGGTAGATGACCTGTGGTTTACCAAGTTTGCAGATGACTGGTAACTGAATGCATTACTATAGAGTCCCCCAATGATGGTAACATATTACGGAAGGAACTGCCACACACAAATGATTCCTGCGAAACTCATGGACTGAACCTTAAAGCATACAATGGCTCAATTTACAATTACAATTTAGGGAGCAGTATATAAGGTGTGTGATTTAGATTTATTCATAGAACTGATGAAGGCTTGGTCCGAAACTGGTATGCTGTGATTGTTTACTTTTTGCCTATTTTTTAGGCCTCATTAATAAATGGAGAGTTGACTTAGTGTGCGTGCTGTTTTGTATTTTTGGCTTTACACCTTTCCATACTTGCATGGGTCTGTATTACTTTCGTACCTTGGCCCAGGGTTTTCAACTTAGCCTGTGACATAAATAGAACATGCCGGGGAGACAGATATATCTCCAATGACTCACACTCGTCTGTAATAGACTCCCACTGTGGTTGAATCAGTGCTCCTCAATGAACCTACTCAACAGCAACCTTGACTACTGGTTAGGTGATTGTAAAGTCACCTCTGGGGTGGCACCTATGTCCCTCATGGACAGGGCTAGTTGGTGCTGCTCACAAAATCACACTGCTAACAATGATCATCCAGCTATGCTCAACAGAGTACTTGTGTTTTTACAAAGCTAGGTTTCTAAACACCATAAGGCCATTAGGCTAGTAGCCTCCTACGTAGAAATGTGTGAAGTGACCTGTATCTCATTTCCAGTGATCAAGTGTGTACATCAACAGGGTCTATATTAGAACATTGAAAGTTTAATGGTTCAAATCACTACAGGTCGACCTTTAATGATCGAACCATTAAAATTTCGAATGTTCAGAAAAAATAAATAAAAAAAAGAAAATCTAAAGGGTGTGGGCAGGTGGGCAAGCCCCCCTGCACCCCTCACACCCCCTGCTACTTAAATATACCAACTCTGAGACAGCACTACATTGAAGTAAATGGAAATCTCCCCTTATGGAGATTTCCGTTTACCCATTCGACGTTCTGCACTTTCGCTATTCTCGTGTTGACAATGTCGGATTCGACATTGTCAGCTTTCGAGAATACAGTAGGTAACCCATCAGCATTATCTACTAGGGCCTTTCCTGTCCATGATTAAAATCACAGACATCAAGAATGACTTACATATATATCATTGACTCCAACTGTGATATTGGTATAATACAGACACACACATCAAAGATTGTAGCCACAGCCATGACAACACATGAGATAAAAACAAAATCATGTGGCGATTTGTTTCATTATGCAAATAAATGCACAAACCAAGGTTCATGTAGATGTCACACCCTATCAGCAGACCAGCTGTAATGTGGCCTGTGTCCTGAGATAGATGGTAAATGGCATGCTCACCACCATGTGTCCATGGTGATGAGTACACCCTGGTACATAACACAACTACTGAGTATGTGCAGGACATCTACATGACAGTCCATAATACCTTCATAGTTCACAGCCTTCACCACACCAATACCTGAGTACAATGCACCCTTCCTCATGTCACTCCGACACATCTTCCAATGATGTGTAACTGAAGTGTACCTCCTTTGTCACTGTGAGCTGTCACACATGTATTTGTGCATACCTAGGTATTAGTTTTGTTGCATAAACATTACTGTCTGATGTCATGGAACCCCCATCAAGGTGTAATACCACATGCATGTGTGATATCTGTTTCGGTGACGCACTCACGACATACATAGCTGCTAGTGTCAGGAGAGTGCGCTTGATTACACTCATAGATTGCAGACATGTCCTAATACTTGTACAAGTGTGTTGGTGCAGAACCATGTATGCTCACTCAGAAACACATATGTTGTGTCAGAGACATGGATACTACTGGTGGTATTATTCTGATATTGTCCATGGTAGAACGTGATGGTTTTACTGTTGACCATTTGCCTGTATCTGTGTCCTGCTTGTTGGAAGCCTCTGCTGACAATACAGGAATACTTGGGTAAATCGGTTTGCACAGCTTCACAATATGTACCCAATCCCAATTGTATTTAACATCCTTGATACATGTCCTCTCCATTGTTCATGTCTGATACATGTCCTCTCCATTGTTCATGTCTGATACATGTCCTCTCCATTGTTCATGTCTGGATGCTTATATCACATAGACATCATCCACTGTTATGTCACCTTGTGTGACAGTCATATCATATACATTTGTCACTGTGCAGTCCGTGCTGTGCCATGTGGATTTGTGATTAGTGTTCCTGCTGCAACTGTCTTCCTTTTAGATTTCTTTGTGTGTGGTACATTGCAATATTTCTCCTGTCTTCCTTCCTAGAGTTCATCCCTAAACTCCATCTGTGTGTCCCTGTTCAATAAACACACTTCCCATGACTGTTTCTTATAAATGGCAGTCAGTGTATCCTTACAGCTCATTGACACAACTTGTATAGACTGCCTGGAATGGGATTTCACTATACTCAGCACTATATACAGTGCCCTGTCCTGTCCCCACAACATAATACATTAATATATGAAAACCCTTGTGGTCCTTGTGACATTCCATGCAATCCCACTAACACAGTTTGCTATGCTGCAACTAAGTTCACTATCCATGCTGCTTTACACGGTTTCCTTGCCCCCATGAAACCTTGCTTGCTTATGTTTCTGGATGAGCCGCACCATGAATATTCACTAAGCACTGGTGCTCACTGTGCAAACATGTAAACTAGTTTATTGAATCCCAGCAAATAATTTTTTTTTTAAATAATAGAATTGTTTACTAATAAACAGTGTTTGAGTATAGGTAATAGCTGTTTACATGTGGCTGGCTTTATTTGATTAATCAGGCTTCACCTTCATGACCATACCAAACCACTTGCAGGTAAATCCATTGCTACCCATACTCTACTCAGCCATTGTTTATTGATAAAGAAAAGGTCCAAACACCTTAAATGAGTTAACTACTTTAATAAGAATTTCAAACTTCAAGACAAACAGTAGCAAGGAAGTGTTACAAACTGGAATCCTATATATTCAGTCTATAAAGAAAGTACACTTTAGCAAAGATGAAGGAGGGAGTCTGAACTAGTTTTTACAAGATGCTAATTAAATGTATTTCAGACAGAAGTGTCTACTTTTAGTGATGTTTCTAGAAGTTGTTGACGTGGTTTTGTTCTTCTTCCCTATTACAAAGATGTCATCAAGGCAAGATAGCTCCCGGAGTGTTTTTCTTTTTTTTTTTTTTTTTTTTCAGATTGTAGGTGCGGACATTACTGCAAACACAAGATGATTGCATTGTAATAAAATAATTATTTAAGTTTATTAAGCATTGGGGGATTCTTCAATCACCATCTGTTGATGTGCCTATGCTAAACCAATCTTCTTGAGCTGCTTTCTACTGCTATCAGTTGAAAATATTCTCAGTTCTTTGTCAGAGGTACAGCAATGCACATAACACTGAGTTAGCAATCTATTTTAAATCTCCATAAATACATGCATCTTGTGCTTTGCCTCTCTTTAATACATGGACAGTGGACAAGTTCCTGCTCAGTCTATTCCACCTTAGACAATAATCAGCACCTTCCATCTCCTGCAGTGCTTAGTGTATTTTATGTATATATATATATATATATATATATATATATATATATATATATATATATATCTACAGTGGATATAAAAAGTGTACACACCCCTGTTAAAATACCAGGTTTTTGTGATATAAAAAATGAGACCACAATAAATCATTTCAAAACTTTTCTCACCTTTAATGTGACCTATAACCTGTACAATTCATTTGAAAAACAAACAAATCTGTTACGGGAAAAATGTAAAAAATAAATAAAGTACAATAAGCTGGTTGCATAAGTGTGCACACCTTTAAACTAATACTTTGTTGAAGCACCTTTTGATTTAATTACAACATTCAGTCTTCTTGGGTAGGATTCTGTCAGCATGGTACATCTTGACTTGGCAATATTTGCCCACTCTTCCTTGCAAAAGTGCTCTAAATCTGTCAGATTGAGAGGGCATCTCTTGAGCACAGCCCTCTTCAGGGCACCCCACAGATCTTCTATTGGATTTAGGTCTGGGCTCTGGCTGGGCCATTCCAAAACTTTAATTTCCTTCTGGTGAAGCCATTCTTTTGTTGATTTGCATGTATGCTTGGGGTCATTGTCATGTTGAAAGGTGAAATTCCTCTTCATCTTCAGCTTTCTAGCAGATGCCTGAAGGTTTTGGGCCAAAGGTGACTGGTATTTGGAACAGTTCATAATTCCCTCCACCTTGAGTAAAGCCCCAGTTCCAGTTGAAGAAAAGCAACCCCAAAGCATGATATTGCCACCACCATGCTTCATCGTGGGGGTGGTGTTTTCTTTTTGGTGATGTGAAGTGTTGCTTTTGTGCCAAACATACCTTTTGGAATTGTGGCCAAAAAGTTCAACCTTAGTCTCATCAGCCCATAACACATTTTCCCACATGCTTTTTGGAGATTTGCTATATTGTTTTGCAAATTGTAGCTGGGCCTGGACTTTTTTCTGTGTAAGAAAAGGCTTCCATCTTGTAACCCTACCCCATAGTCCAGATATATGGAGAATACAGGAGATTGTTGTCACATGTAGTACACACCAGTACTTGCCAGAAATTCTTGCAGCTCCTTCAGTGTTGCTTTAGGTCTCTTGACAGCCTCATGACCAGTTTGTGCTTTGTCTTTCATCAATTTTGGAGGGACATCCTGTTCTTTGCAACGTCACTGTTGTCCCATATTTATTCAACTTTTTCATGACTGTCTTCACTGTGTTCCATGGTATATCCAATGCTGTGGAAATTTTTTTGTACCCTTCTCCTGACTGATACCTTTCAACAATGAAATCCCTTTGATGCTTTGTAAGCTCTCTGTGAACTATGGCTTTTGCTGTAGCAGGCAACTGGAAAATCCTACTAGGACAGCTGAACTTTATTTGGGTTATTAGAGTCTATTTAATTGGTGGTGGTGCTGCGGTAGCATTGTCGCCTCACAGTAAGACGTTGTCCTGTTCGATTCTCAGCTAGAGTGTCTTCTGTGTGGAGGGGTCTATCTGAGTTCATCGACACTTTAAAATACCGACAATGGATTAACCGACACGAGAATGTCGAAAGTCACGTCACCGACGCCAGAAGATCGACGAGGCAGAAGACCGACGGAGGAAGACACCGACGCTGAGAAGCTGTGATGGGGTAAGGGTGCGAGTAAGGTAAGTGTGCGATGCTGGTGTTTAGTAGGGGTAGGGGTGGGATAAGTGAGTTAGGGTTAGGGCGCGGGTTAGGTGAGTGTGCGAGTAAGGTAAGTGTGCAATGTTGGTGTTTTGTAGGGGTAGGGGTGGGATAAGTGAGTTAGGGTTAGGGCGCGGGTTAGGTGAGTGTGCGAGTAAGGTAAGTGTGCAATGTTGGTGTTTTGTAGGGGCAGGGGTGGGATAAGTGAGTTAGGGTTAGGGCGGGTTGGGTGAGTGTGCGATAGTGACGGACCTTAGGGTAAGGGTTTGGGTCAGGGTTGTGTTTAGTTGTGTATGTATGGGTTAGTGTTTGTTTGTAAGGATTTTGGTGTGCTTGTGTTGTGTGTGTGAGTGTTGGATAGGGGATGTGTTTTGTTTGTTGGTATGTTGTGTCGGGTGTATGCGATGTCGTGTTTGTGAACTGTCGATCTTCTGGCGTCGGTTAAATGAGTTTCGTTGTTTTGGTGTCGGTTAATTTGTTTTCGGTATTTTAAAATGTCGATGAACTCAGATAGATCCGTGTGGAGACATGCAAGAATGGGCGTACCTTCATTGAAGGCTGTGCATCAGGGCCGGCAACTCAGCACATACAATTCTACTGCCAATCATTAGTGGACCGGAGTTCTGCTGTGGCGACCCCTAACCGGGAAAAGCCGAAAGACACAACAAGAGTCTATTTAATTGTTGGCAGGTGTGTACCCAAGAAGACTGAATGCTGTAATTAAATCAAAAGGTGCTTCAACAAAGTATTAGTTTAAGGGTGTGTGCACACAACACAGTATTAGTTTAAGGGTGTGCACACTTATGCAACCAGCTTATTGTACTTTTTTTATTTTTTATATTTTTTCCCCCTAACAGATGTGTTTGATTTTCAATTTAATTATACAGGTTATAGGTTTTGGAATTATTTATTGTGGTCTCATTTTTTATATCACAAAACCCTGGCATTTTAACAGGGTGTGTACACTTTTTATATCCACTGTATAGTACTGTATGAGCTTTGTGGAATTACCGGCCAGTGTTCTCCAGCTAAATCAGTATTCACCTTTCTGGAGGGAAGGCTCGCCTTCCATTTCTCAGTAGTTGCTGCAATTTTCAGCTGTGATACTATTGCTCTTATTTTGTTTTGCCTTCACTAATAACTTAATGGTGCATCATTTACTCTCAACTTTTCATATCTATTATTTATCAAAGACATATTTCTTATATTACTAACATGCAAATCTAGTAGCTGCATTTTCCCACTATGTGTTATTGGCACATTATTTTTTTTTTCCTCATAAGCCACTTTCTCTCTTGTATAGGTTTTTAGTAATATCCCTGATTTATTTATTTATCCTTTGTTGACTGGGTTAGTCCCACTAGGCTAGTAACTTCTTTTCAGGGGAGACCCGAGGTGGTATTTATTCTACTAGGGGAAATTTGCTGTGGGCATTGGGAACTTCCCCTACTGTTTTTGTAAGGGGACCCTGTTACTGGAGATGCTTTCTGCTTCTGGTCTGAGCATGAAGGCAGTTTGGAGTAGCAAGTAGAAGGGATGGAGTGTGTCATGAGCTGTGGCGATTTAGATTCGCAAATGAAAAGTGAATCTTTGAGGATGGAAGGTAAGAAGAAGGTGCGGAGCAGAGAGGTGAATTTGGAGGAGCAGATGTGCTGTAAATGTGGTTGATCCTGTCAAGGAAGGAGCATAATGTAGCAACGAGCTGAAGGCAATCAGGCATTCTGAAGAGCAGCTTGGTAATTTAAATGGGAGAGCAGTTGCACCAGTCATGGACTCAGATGATATTTTTCAGCAAAATCTTCATAGGGTAGAAGATTCAACACAAGTTTATGTTGTTACAGCCCACCAGTCAGGAGGGTTGTGGGATGTTTACTTAAAAGAAATGGTGGTCAAAGTGAACCGGGGAGTGAGATGGCAGCATCATGGGGAGAAAGTATGGAGACGATACAGGAAAAGGAGGTGGTAGTGCCTGCAGAAAAGAAGAGGTCATATGCTCAGATGGTGAAAGAACAAGAGAGATGAGTACAAGGAGTGAGAGAGATGGCAAGGAAGAAATTTGTGGTAAAGCTAAGTAATAAGGAAGAAAAAGGGCTTGAAATGTATGACGTTTGGGACACTGTGATTGCACCATTGGGTATTTCCCCAAAGAGGTAAGAGCTTTTATTCACATTAATAAAGAAAACTTATTGTGACATTTTGTTTGAGACCGGACAGTACATGGAGGAATTGTTAGGGCAGTTTGAGTTAAAAAAGACTGTATTTCTTGGAAATCTTATGTGGTGTAAGCATTTTCACACAGAGACTAAAAAGAGGATTTTTGTGCACTCTCAAATGGAAGTTGAAGAAGAACTATTAAAGGACTATTTTAAGACTTTATGTAAAGAAGTTATGGGCACTACAAAAATATATGATGATAGAGGTTTATGGACTGGGAGTTGGGAATGTGGGGTAATTTTGAAAATGGAAAATGAAAATGTAATATTTTATGTGTGATAAATGTAGATGGTAATAGAGGTTTTATTAAATATAGGGAACAGTGGTGGTGCTGCGGTAGCATTGTCGCCTCACAGTTAGACGTTGCCCATTCGATTCTCAGTCAGAGCGTCTTCTGTGTGGCGACATACGTGAACGGGTGTTCCTTCATTGAAGGTTGTGCGTTAGGCCTGGCAAGCCAGCACGTAAAACTCTACTGCCAATCATTAGCGGACCGGAGTTCCGCTGTGGCGACCCCTAACTGGGAAAAGCCGAAAGACACAAACAAACAATTAAATATAGGGAACAACCCAAAACATGCTTTTTTGTGGAAAAGATGATCATTTGGTTAGAAATTGTGACAAAAGAAAATGTTTCATTTGTGGTAAACCAGGACATGAAGCTAAGAAATGTGACATGATATGTTAAAAATGCGGGTGAACTGGGCATGTATGGGTGGATTGTAAGAAAATGCAGAAGTCACAGAACAAGAGCAGATACAGGAATGTGTGCATAATATAGAAATAAATGTAGATGAGGAACATGAATTACTATAAAAGAAAATAATAAAGAAATAATAGCGGATGAGAAAATGAAAACGAAACAGAGGAAGTGGTGCAAGATACAAGTGAAGATGAATATGTAAACTAGAAAGTAGTGAGAGGAAAAAGAATTCTACATGGAAAAGGTAAAGACAATAAAAAGGGGAAAGGATAGAAGCAGAAGGGGTTAATAAACCTAATTTAAGGTGAAAATTTTAGCAATAAATGTTAATAGTATAAATAATATTTAAAGAAGATTAGGAGTATTAGAATGGTTTGCTTCACTTGATATGCATATAATTATATTAGAAGAAATTAGAGTATTAAGAGAAGAAGAAAGGCTGCAAACGGAGAAGCTATGGGATGGAAATATTATTGGAATATGGGAAAAGATACATGTTCAGCAATAGGTGTGTTATGTCATGAAACAATAACATTTTTAAATTTTACTCTAGTAAAATTGGAAAGAACAACAATAATAGACATAAGGTTCTATGGGCTAGGCTTGTAAAGGCTCCAGGGCCATTAGCTTAGTACACACCTATGAACCTATGAAAAAGGAGTGTATCGAATTATTACAATATATGCATACATTACAAAAAAAAAGAGAGATAACATTTAAAAACAAAAAACAAAAAAATATATACTTGTTTTCCTGCCTTTCTAAGCTAGTATAGTCCAGTTTTCAGGTTAGTGCTGAATTCAGGGCTGTGTTACAAGTTTTTGTGTTTGCCCATACCTTACTTGGGTAGAAGGAAGTTTCTCTGTTCACTGTGAGAGAGGAAGCTTTGTCCTTGGAGGAGTGGTTTCAGCCCAGAAATTAGTAGTTTATTGGCCATTTTGGGCTAATTTCTATCTCTTTCATTTCCCTGCTATAAAACCCACATTTCCAAGGTTTTTGTGCAAGTATACAGCTCAGCAAGCTCCTGCCTGGTGCCCCGCAGTGTTCCACAGCAGCAGAGAGACAAAAGAGAGACTTTGGAGTGATTATCATTTTTCTGCATTTTCTTGCTGCCTTTAGCTAATTCCACCTAAAACGCAGATTTTCTAGAGTTTCTGTGATTTAAAAAGCTTGTTTCAGCTACATATTGTACTTATTTTACTGCCTGCACTTTAACAAAGTCATTTTTGTATTTAAATTACCTGTTTAACTGTTGTAGGCGACACACTTAAGTGTGATAGTCATTTCTGTGCATTTAAAGTGTTTTTTTGATTGTATCTGCATTTTCTGAAAAAAACAAACAAAAAAAATATACTTGTTTTCCCACCTTTCTAAGCTAGTATAATCCAGTTTTCAGGTTAGTGCTGAATTCAGGGCTGTGTTACAAGTTTCTGTGTTTGCCCATACCTTACTTGGATAGAAGGAAGTTTCTCTGTTCACTGTGAGAGAGGGAGCTTTCAGCAGCCTATCTGTCCCTGGAGGAGTGGTTTCAGCCCAGAAATTAGTAGTTTATTGGCCATTTTGGGCTAATTTCTATCTCTTTTATTTCTATGCTATAAAACCCGCATTTGGTGGCTTTGCACACTGGGCAGCGTCGGTTAGCTAGGGTATAACTATTCCCAGCTCCACAAAGTCTACTCTTCAATTTTTCCTTTGGAACTAGACAAACTTTCAACTTAAGCACTCAAACCATTCACTTTTCATACCGGCACTTGCTCAAAACTCATAGCAAGCACTAATAAACCTTAACACTAAACCCCCCTATACTGTAGAGAAGGACAAGGCTCTCCATTCAACCTTACCAGCCAATCAGTAAAACAGTTCACTGTACCTATCCAGGCATGTCCAAAGGGCAGTTTTAGGTGTACTCTCCAGTCCAACTGGTGAAGCTGGGCATTTTGAGGCAGTGTTACAATTGCCTCATGTACACAGACAACCCTCTCCTCCTTCCACCAAACACTAATACATGCGAGAGATGCAATTATACAGCCAAACTGGAGGCTAAGCTCTCTCAACCCAAGACTGGACCAGGCATTCAAGAGGAGAAGGGAATTACTTGCATCACACCACCACCTCTCTGATCATGTAGCCTAGGCCAGTATGACCCTGACCCTGAATAGCATCCTCACCAAGAATGATACCACGGTATAGAGAAAAAATTATCAATTTCAACTATTGGCTAAGCTTCTGGTGTCATTCACAGGGGATCCAGTGTCTGTCAGCCTAGGATGACATGCTCGACAAGTCACGCTCCTTTGCTAGAGACGGCTTGTACCTGTCACCCTTAGGCTTTCAAATACTGGTCAAGGCTCTTGCCACCCCCATAGTGCCTTTTTTAGGTAAGGCTCAAAAGACAAACCCACCGCTGTAAATAGCACAAGTAACAAAAAACTGAGAATAATGCTACTCAATGCCAGAAGTCTAAACCTCAAAATGCATGCACTCGAGGCAATCCTCAGTATGGAGAAAATCGATATATGTGCAGTTACAGAAACCTGCTTTAAGGCTCCAGAGAGCACCCCAGCACTACCAGGCTACAACTCATACCATACATTTTGGCCACAAAATCCGGACCTAAATACAAAAGGCGGAGTATCCATATTCACCAAGGACACCCACACCTCCAGCTTAGTGGCACAGCACAATGCTTTACAGATCATCCACGTGCAACTAACAATGGGCAAAACTGCTATTCAAATTATAGCTTGCTACAGATCATCCACCATGTCCCAGGACACCCACTCCGCATTCCTGGAAACACTGGGAAACATAAAGGTCCTACCAAACACCCTGATATTGGGTGATTTCAATTACTCAAACATTAACCAGGAGAACTACTCAAGTACAAACTCCCTTGACCAACATTTCCTAGAATTTATAAACTCAAACACCCTGGATCAACTGGTCAACACCGCCACCAGAGGTGACAACATATTGGACCTAGTCATCACCAACATGGGCGACCGGATAACGCTGTCCAAGCTGCAAAATCCTTTACTAATGCACTCTACGGGCACCTACAAGAATGCGTGGATCCTGCTATCCCAAACAAAACCAAGACTCACTCCTCCAAGAAAAGGAAACCAGTCTGGTAGACCCCTGCCATAAACAAGCTATACAATAGAAGGAGGAAACTAGTACAGAAAAGAGTAAAATCCCAAGAAGTGAAGACATCCATGATCAGTATCAGCAAGAAACTACGTTCCCTCATAAAATCATCCAAGGCTAGCTTCGAAAGAAAATTTGCCATGGACTCCAAAGATAACCACAAGGCATTCTTTAGCTATGTCAAGAATCTAAGTGGCAATTCTCAGATCTGCTCGGAGTTAGTGCAGAATGGCATAAAATAAACCAAACCAACTGATATAGCCAACATACTGGCAGACAGGTTCATTGCAAACTTTACATCCCTCTCACCCCCAAAAGGGCCCATAACTATACCAGAAGAATGTAGTGCCCCTGAAATCACAGACACTCAGGTTAAAACAGCCCTCTCCAAAGCCAAAAACACAGCATCAATGGGACCAGTTGGTGTCCCAGGCTGTGTCCTACATGAGGTCAAAGATGAACTAACCCCTCACCTAATCACACTGTTTAAACCCAGCCTCTCCACAGGCTACATGCCCACAGAGTGGCACACAGCAACAGTTATTCCACTCCACAAAGGTGGAGCCACAACGGACCTCAGGAACTATCACCCTATAAGCCTGACTAGCTTGGTCTGCAAAGCTATGGAGCACATCATCATGGATCTCATTAACAGAGACATTGGAAACATCCAAACACTGGACCCTACCCAGTTTGGCTTTGTTAAGGGCAGATCATGCCTCCTAAACCTGTTGGACTTCTTTGAGACAGTTACCAAGGTTATAGATGAGGGAAAGGTGGTCCACACAGCCTACCTAGCCCTAGCAAAGGCCTTCCACACCATTCCCCACTCAGGTATTATAGACAAGCTCACCAGCCTGAACATAAACCCGTACGTCATGAGATGGGTTGCCAACTGGCTCATGGACAGAACCCACATAGTAAGAGTTGCAGGAGCTAGGTCTGACTCTAAACCAGTTACAAGTAGCGTTCCCCAGGGCTCAGTCCTAGGACCCCTCCTGTTCAGCATATACTTCTCAGCGGTACAGGCAAGCACAGGATGACTATGGCTGACCAAGTTCACAGATGACTGCAAACTAGGGGCTATAATTGCCTCTCTGGCTGACACAGACATTCTCCAAAAAGATCTCACTGAGACAGATAACTGGTGTCAAAACCATGGCCTCAAGATAAATGCCAAAAAGTGCATAGTCATCCCCTTTGGAAAAAACAAGGTACCCACAAACTACCACATAGGTGGTAGCCCCCTAAATACAGAAGATGTAATAAGGGATTTGGGGACCCAAGTAGATAGTAACCTCTCCTTTGATAATCACATTGCCAAAGTGGTTAGAAAATTCTTCTATGTGGCCCACCTAATCACAAAAGTGTTTGCATCCAGATCGAAAGAGGTCATTGGGCCCCTCTATGCATCACTCATCAGACCCATCATAGAGTACAATGTCCCATTTGGGATATACCTTACAAGACACCTGCAACAACTGGAAAGACCACAGAAGTACCTCACCAAGAGGATCACTGGCCTCAAGCAGATGCCCTATGCAGCTCGACTGAAGAAATTCCAGCTGTACTTGGTTGCATACCGCCTACTCAGAGGTGAACTCTGCCTGACATACAAGGCCATGTCCAACCCAGAACTAATGGACATGCTCCACCTAAAGAAAACCATATCCACTTGAGCCACATGCTCCAGGGATCTAAACCTCACCACAACAATACATAGGACATGCTGGAGGGATAGATTCCTGTCCCAGAGACTTCCCATGCTCTGGAACAAGATTCCAATCTACATTAGGCAGTGATCCTCGCTAACCCTCTTCAAGAGAAACCTTGCCAAGTGGATGGGAAACAGAAAGTTTACCCCAGGGATCATTTCAATGGCTCTGCTGGACAGAGGCACAGGGAACTAATCTAAGGGGGCGGCGAAAGCAAACACATTTCAGCTACGCTTATAAATGTCTTTGGGCAGATAGCCTAGTACCTACCTATGAACCTATAAAAAAATCTAAATTACTTTACGTAGGAGTAAATATGGAAATAATATTAGTAGAGGACTTTAACTGTGATTTAAGAAAAAGAAAGAAAGAAGGAAGTGATGTTAGAAATATATATGAGATAATGAAAAGTGGAAAGTTGTATATATATATATATATATATATATATATATATATATATATATATATATATATATATATATATATGGGTTCCTATCTGATTGCTGAAAGGTCATTACACTGAAACTCATTTCACCGAAACCAAATCGCTGAAAACTCATTTCACCGAAAATAGTACAGGCAGTGTATATGCCCTTTTCTCCACTATAGTGTGACCTTGGAGTTAGAATATATAAGTAGGGGTGTGTGTGTGTGTGTGTGTGTGTGTGTGTGTGTGTGTGTGTGTGTGTGTGTGTGTGTGTGTGTGTGTGTGAAAATCAAATCTCAAAATCTCAAAGAGAGTGTGTGTGACAGCTACTTTGAACAGGGACAGTGAGAGCACTGACTTCACAGCAAAAGTGATGGATGACTTGGCTTGGAACACCCAGCTAAGGACTCAGCTCTATAGTAGTCAGATGGGAATCTTATTTGAGGCGCCTGGAGGGGAAGCCAAGCCCAAAGATTCCCTGTGTGGTCTTAAGGGAAATTGTACGTGGTGCAAAGAGTTGCATCTGAAAATACTGTTGTGTCTATTTTTTCTCAATGAATGTTCACTTGTGACAGTAGTGAGGACTGAGGTTCCTTGATCACTGGCCTAGAGGAGGGACATCACAGATGTTATAAATAAATAGTTGGAAACTAAAGTTACGTTAGGAGTTGTGAGTAAAGTGTTTGACAGAATACAATATGAATGTTTATGGGATATATTAAGAGATTATAATATAAGTGAAAACAATAAATATAATTATGTTGGCATATGAGAGGAATAATGTGTGAGTAATATTAAACAGATGGTTAAGTGAAGAAATAAAAATAGAGTGTGGCATAAGGCAAGGATGCCCTGCAAGTTATATTTTATTTGCGCTAGTCATGAATGTGGTTGTTAATAAGATGAACAGAGTGTTAAGACTGCAGGTTATAAAGCCACAGAAGAAATACAAATTCCAATTATTCTTACATACACAGATAATATAGTCTTAATTACTAAGAATAAGGAGTGGATGGAAGAAGGAATCAGAAAACCAAATCACTATATAAAGATTCATGGTTTATGTATAAATAAAGACAAAAGTAAAGGATTACTTTTATGCGAAATATAAAATGTATTCAGTCTCATGATGAGGTTATAGACATATTGAGGATATCACTTGGAACAAGTGAGCATAGAGAGAGAAACAGTGAGAAAGAATTATACAGAAATTAAGAGAAATTTGTATGTTTTGAAAGTCATATAAACTATCATGTAAAAAATTTAATTATTTTATTTAAAATAGCCTATTTAACAAGTGTATATATCAGCCTGTCTAGGTATGAAAAGAGATATTGTCCATTGTATTTTCTTTTATATGGGGATCAAGGCTAAATCCAGTTAGAACAGGGATTTTGTATAAGGAAGAGGAAGTGGGACTAAAGTTGATTAATCCAGTTGCTCATGCAGCTTCTTTGAATCTTTATAGAGCTTTGCTAGGATTAAAAAAAGAGAACAGGAATTTAATAGATCTTATATTGGAAGTTAAATATAAGGATTTTTGGAAGAGGATAGGTTCAGGGAAACAATGGAAAAATTATATGAATGAAGATATAAAAGAGTACCAGAACATTTTTATGGAAATTGGATATAAATGATGTGGGAAAAATCAGAAAATAATGGAATTTGAATATAATGAATGAACATTATTAGGTTTTCCCATGGAAGCATTTAGAAAATGAAAAGGGAAATGCTATTAAAATAGGATTTCATGGTGTAAGAAAATATATGAATGTAGAGATTTCTTGTGGAGACTGAGAATAGGTAAACTGCCTGTTAAAGCTAATATGCCCTATAAAAGAATACAGCAAATGGCCATTGCATTGAAAATGCAGTCCATTAACCACCCCATGCTAACTATATCTACCAGCTCCGAGACTGGACTACAATGGGGAAAAGGGCAAATTTCCTAATCCCACCATAATGTGATCTCAGTCAGAACAGTTCAATGGGCTGCAATTTTGATGTAATGCCGTTCAACGATGTGGCCATTTGTTAAAATGATATAGACCCAAACAAACAGTGTGTAATTACTGTGGGGAAATTGAAGCAATGGACCATGTTTTATTGAATTGTTCTAGAGTGAAGAAGTTAACAGGAAAAATATGTGAAAATAAGATGTTGAAAATTTTCAAAAATGTTGAAAATTTATATATGAATATGTTAGAATATGGTTATTATGGTAATAGAAAACAAAAAGAGATTAAGGAAATCAATAACTAGATGTTCTATATTTTATGAACAATATGGAATGAGGGACTGAATGAACTGAAGTTTAATGGGAAATGGAAACTGTCTGAGATTTTGAAGAAGATATGTTTTTGGCTGTGGGAAAAAGGGTGGGGGAAATGGTTAAAGTATATGGAACTGTATTGTATTGTACGTGAAAAGTATAAATAATGTACAATATGTAAATAATGTATTTAAGCTGTGACAATCAATAAAGAACCCTACTCTTTTCACTACGAGCAGGAGTATTTTGTGATCGTACTTCCTGTTTCTGTTCCTTGCACAGATGCAGCCAGGAGAAGCGGGGGAGGGGGTAATAGAGTAGAAAGACAGACATGAAATTGCTGTTGTTGGAGGGTCAAGTTATTTTGAATAGCACAGTACTGAGTAGGACTCAGTAAATTGAACAAATAGCATTTAGTTGACTTTAAATCTCGTGAATTTGATGAGGTTGTGGTTAAAGAAGTTGCATCCAGATGATTACCTGATGATAAGCCTGTTGCCTTGATGCACAAAGGTGAACCAGGAGAGGATTATAAGGTTTTTGGACTGGAAAATGAGACAGATGAAGAAGGAAGAAAGAGTTAAGTGGATGGAAGTAATGATTGAAGAAAACAAGTCAGAAAAATCATATGCAGAAGCTGTAGGAGGAAAAAAGATTTGTGGTGAGGATAATAAGGAAGAAAGAAGAGACTATTAATGGATATTATGTATGAGATAATTGAGTTTTACCTTTGGTGATTGAGGCCAAAGACATTAGATCTTTGATTCATCTAGGGAAAGAACATTTTTGTGACAATATTTGAGACTAAAAAATTAATGAGTACATTTTTGTTTCAGTGTGAAGAAAAGCAAGACTGCTATCCATTGAATGATTTTGTTTTTTTCTGGTCAAAGGGCTCATTTAAGTGTATGTTCAGTTCAGCACAAATTAAATTAAAAGATGCTAAAATGTATTTTTCATTAATGCATTATTCTGTTTCTGACATTGTTAAAATAAAAGATGAAAGGAACACTTGAAATGGGGGTGGGAGCTGGATGTTATTCTAAAATATAAAAAAAAAATGTTGTGAAATATTTATCAAGTGTAATACATATTGACAGTAATAGGTGAAGACTTGTCTTTTTCTGGTGATTTTGTTCATTTGATAAATGAATGTCCTAAAATTAGATGTCATCAATGCAAGGAAAAAGATGAATAACTGCAAAAAAAAAAAAAAAAAAGAATATAGAATATGTAAAAGGGAAGGCATTACTGGTTTGATTGTAACAGAAATAAATAAATTAATACCGGAGGGGATGATGCAGACAGTGCAGCAGTTTATGAAAATAGAAAGATTGTAAGGGAAAGTGGTAAGAATGGTATTAATATAGAAGAGGAAGGATTAGAAAAGGAATGCGCAGATAAGGATGTATTAGTCCAGGAAGATGGAGGTGATTGTTCTGAGAGTACTGATAATGATGAAGATGATACTGAAAGTGAAGAGTCAGATGTTTGTGAAGGGAATGTAAAAGAAGTTAGGAAATAACATTTGATTGATGTTAGGGTAAGGGTAAGGAAAATACATTTTAAAAATATTTCACCAAAGATTAAAAAGAAAGGCATGGAATAATTGTAGATTTGTATAAGTTAATGTTAATAGCTTGGTTAACAGGAGAAGAAGGAATGCAATCTTACACTGATGCAAAAAAAAATGAGAGGCAGAGTTTACAAAGATGCAAGATTTATTTCAGACATTAATAGAGGTCAGGAAGAAGCATTATGGAAGGAATTGTTGTATGGAACTTTGGGAGAGAGGAATGTTCAGGTGTGGCTTTTATGTTTGGAGAGGATATTAAAGTTTTAGATCATTGAATTATTAAGGCAGGAAGAGCTACACCTATATATTTTAGAAAAGGTAAGGACATTTTTATGTTAATAGGACTTTACATTTACTTAAATAAAAGACAGAGAAGAGTTGTTTGAGCTACAGAAAGTATATGTGATAGTAAATGTGATGTCCCACCACTGGCCCAGTAATCAAGGAGCCTCAATCCCCATCACTGGCAGCAGTGGGGGGTGTACACACTGAGATGATGACAACTACACACAGTAAAGTGCAATTTCCCTTAAGAGCACACAGATACCACAGTCTGGTGTTCTTTTTTCCCCTCTTTCTCCAGATCCCTAATAAGACTCCCCACTGGCACAGCTATGGAGTTGAGATCCCAGATGAGTGGCCAAGCCAAGGCCTCCAGCACCCTCTCTGTCCAAACAGTGCTAAATGTCCCTGCCCAAGTAGCTGACACACACTCTTTGAGATTTGATTTATACACACACACACACACACACACACACACACACACACACACACACACACACACACACACACACACACACACACACACACACACACACACACACACACCCACACACACACACACACACCCATGGGAAAGGCTGGCACAGGTTTACTAGCTATGCCTCCTTATGCCCAGATTATAAGGTAGTTTTCATGCCACTAGCTACTACTTATCAGCTACTTTAAGGCCCTTAGCAAAGGATGTCCAATCTTACTGTGTAATATTACTATTAATCCAGATGGTAGTTTGACCAATAGCAAGGCTATTAGGAGTGGCCTGCACAGTGTCAACAAATAGATATGCAAGTATGCTAAGAGCTTAAAGTATGTCTTACAAATGTCAGCCACAATGATAGGTTTAAATATATTTAATAATAAATAATAAAAGAACAAGAAAATACTCAGTAAACAATCACAGTAACTTCAGAGTTCAAAATCACAATAAATATTTAAAATAACATTGCAGGACAGCCTCAAATAAATAAAGAAAAACATCTAAATTATACTTCACTATATTCCTAACTGTGTTTAAGAGAAATGATTGTACCCTAGTTAACTTACTTACAGAACCAGGCAAGACAGATGTGGTGAGTAGGTTTTCCAGCTGATGTTCTCAAAGTCAAAGACAAAATACAAAATGCACTATCTCTCTCTCTCTCTCTCAGAGTTCTTAAATTAATATCTCAAATATTGCTACTTGTATACTTGCAGCATGACATCACTTCTTGTCATCTGACTATCCCAGGTGAAAACCATTGAAGCAGCTGTAACATTTAGCATCTGTTTGCAAAAACACATAGACATTAGATCTTTTGGAAAATAGTGGAAGTCGTAAAATAATTTACATTCCTCCACAGTTAAAGACAATACAAAAAACTTCTAGTTCTAGACATTATGTCTGCTACTGCACTTAAACTGAAAGATAACATCTCTTTTGTTTATGGTCCAGCCATAAAGTAACTCAACCTCAACCATTCTTCTGAAGTTTCGGTCTCCCCTGTTAAAATGCAGACATCTAAACAGTTGCACTAGTGTATAAAAATATCTTTTCAGCACATGTCCATACAATATTACATACAGTTCTAATACATTTGTAACACAGGTATATGAATCATGTTGCTATTCATTAATGACACACAACCACTTACAAAATTGCAGCTAGCTGGGCTGGCAGTATCTCCATCTGTCACACTTCTATATAAATCATATTAATATGACATATAATTATTTACAAAATTCCAGATAGCTAGGCTAGCAGTAGCTCCATTTGTTACAGTAAATATGAAAATAATTGTAATGGGGGATTTTAATTGTGGGTTAAGGATGTGTAAAGGAGTAGACATTAGGAAATAAAAGAAATTCTGAAATGTGGGAATTTAAAATTCTGGAATATAGAAAGATGGATACTTAAAAAGGGTATTTTACTGACAGAGATTTTTTTTAATGTTATCTAATTCATTAATAATTCATTAATAAAAGTTAAAGGTTATAAGGTTGTTAATGGATTCTCTGATCATAGAGCTATCTGGATTGAATGTGATAAAAATAATGAGGTAATAGCTGCAGGAAAAGGAATTAAGATATTATTAATAAAAGGTGATATTGGTATTTTGGAAAGAGAAAAACTATTTTTTACCTGAGTGTGTTCAGCCTTTTGGTCTATACTTTTGGTGTACCTTAGCCTTCAGTGGCCTTGGATTATAGTGTTGGTGGTCTGCTGGATGTTAGCTTCTTTACCTGCTTGGGAGTTTTAAATGGGTTAGTAGAATCTCAGTGAAGTCATCATGTAGTACAGCCAGTTTAAAAAGGAAATCTCAGAATCATGATTGCAGTCAGAGGTGTTCTATGCTTTATCCAGATTACAAATACTATTCTAAAATTTCCTCCTGTAGTAGGAAATGCCTGGAAGTGCTCCATTCAGAGGGGCATTCAGCGATACATGATATAACTTACTATACATATGTTAGATGAAAAAAGACACTGATCTTGAGTAGTATCTTGCCTTCATCATGTATGATGCCTCAAAACCAAGACAAGATAATTGGATTTAGCAATTTGCTAAGTAGTTGGTGTCATTCTAAAGGGTCCAGTATGTGTCAGGCTGGGATAAGATGGTAGCTAGGACTTCCTGTTTTTGCCAAGGATGGCTTGCAACTTTTATACAAGGGCTTCCTCAAAGTGGTTAAAGTTTGTGCTGCCTCATGCTGCCTGTGTTTTAAACAGAGTCCTGTAATCAATCATTTCAACACAGCAAACTCAAACTCACATTTGGACAACATTAATGTGGCACTTCTCAGTACTAGGAGTCTAAACAGAAAGATGTCAGAACATAAGGCCCTACTACAATGTAAACATATTCACATTGTGTAGTTACTGAGATATGGTTTCAATGCAACAAGTGCATTCCATCTATACTAAAATTTAGCAATGATCATGCCCCAGACCATTAGGTAACTGCAGGGGATTATCTATATTTATCAGAAACATCATCACATCATGCCAGATTATCCATGATTCTGACCCGCAACTTCTAGATACACAAATCACCCTTAAAATATCCAATAATTATAAATTAATTTTTAACTATAGATCCTCATCATTGTCTCCCACAGCTCATGCAAATTATCTTAATGTCATCTAAGGGTTAAATATCAAACCTTTTATCTTGTTGCTAAAGGACGTCAGTTGCACAGCTATTGACTAGCATACTGACATTTCTAAAAATGGATATGCTTAGTGTTTCCTATATTTTGTTAATGCCAATGTGCTGGAACAAATTGTAATACTACCACTAAAGGGTATAATATTCTAGGCCTTCTCCTTACCACACCTCAGCATTCTTGCTTAATACTACCCACAAAGCAGCCATCTTCTTCATCACACCGAGTGGTCCTAGTGGTATAATCCTGTCATCAAATGATGCCATCTTAAGGAACACCTGCACGGCAAACCCACTTCAGCTTGTAGAAGACCTATGCAAAATTCTAAACAATTCCCTACAGATAGGTGCAACAGAAAGAGCTGATGCATGTACCACTGAGTTTTACCAATACTTAAACAGCTGTATAGAAAATTCAGCATCTGTCCACCCTAAATATAATAGTAAATTCAGGAATAAACCTCCATGTTGGAATGCTGATATTAATAAAATGAACAACAAAAGAAAGAAAAAACATTAAAAATCTCATCCTGTACCTCAAGACTGCACTGAAACATGTAAACAAAAAAAAAAAAAATAGAAAATGTAAAGTGGAGTGTGAGCTTAAGGTCACTATTAATATCAAAGGAAACTGCAAAGTTGTCTTCAGTTAAATCAGAAATTAATGTCCATCAATGCACCGAGCTCAGCCATAATAATAATAATAATAATTATTAATAATAATAATAATAATAATATCACACATTCCATTCCCAAGGATATAGTCACTATGTTAGCAAACAAAAAATCAGTGCTAACTTTACCCTACCTACCAAATTGTTTTCCCAGGCTCCTTATTGAAATGTCAGCAACTGTAATGCTGAGTCCCACCATGATGGATAAAAAGACAGAAAGAGAATTCTCCTTTAAACTTAATTTTTGCAGGGAGTAAGCCCCCTTGCACCCCCTACTTATATATAGTAACTCCATGATTACAATATATCGAGAAAATGGTATAATCTGAGAATGGGTCATCTTGGACTTTGTATATGCAAGTCCATTTCTTTGGCTATTCAGTTTCAGAATTACAGGACTTGCTAAAGTGGGTCCTGACATTTATAATGGTTACCATTGTTCCACTATACCTGAAAATGTACTTTCCCCAAAATCTCTCTGGAATGAGTTTTCGAATCCTTGCCAAAGGCTAAAGATGATACTTCCATGGAACCAGATGAGGTATGAGGCTACATTCTCATTAGTACCAAGTATGCACTATCCAAGTCTCTACTTAAATTGTTCATCGTCAGCCTATCCACAGGGATTATGCCTGATGCCTGGACAACAGCCACTGTGACTTCCTTACAAAAGGAAGGACCATTTTTTAGAACTAGGGAATTATAGACCCACCAGCCTCACCAGCCTTATATGCAAAGTCATGGAATGTGTTGCAAAACTTATTAACATGGAGATAGGAACTTAACTAACCATATCCCAGTCAGTTTGGTTTCAAGAAGGGCAGGTCCTGTTCTCTGAACTTGGAAAGATTCTGAAAAGGATACAGAGACTGAAAACAGTGGTTATTCTGTGCATGCTGCTAATCTTGACCTGCCCAAGGCTTTTAGCATTATCCCCCCCCCCCCATGCTGGTATTATTGAAAAGTTGAAAAATCCTAAGTTGTGAAAGTTGTGGTGCCTTCTCTGAACTGAAAAATTGTAATTAGTGAGGTACAACAGGGTTCAGTGCTTGGCCCTATCCTTTTCAACATTTATTTTGCAGACATCCAAGCCAGTATCCCAGAAATGTGGTTGACCAAGCTTGTTGATGATCTCAAACTGACTACTATCATCCACTGATACTAAACAACTGTAGCACTGGCTGGAATATGCACACACCTGACGAACCAAAAATGGTTTCAAGCTAAATGCAAAAAAGTACAGCACAGTAGTGTCCAGAAAAAAAAATGCCTCATACTTTATAAATGGTACTCTGCTTCAAACAAACACAGTTATAGGAGACCTGGCTACTTATGAGGACAACTTTTTCTCATATGATAATGATGTTTCCGCCATAGTCAGGAAATTCTTCCATGTGGCCCAGTTAATTTCCATGGAATATCCTCAAGTTCCAAGGAAGTTATCATATTGCTGTACTCTCCTTATGATACCCATCATCAAATACAGTGCCCACTATGGTATGTGCAAATAAAAACATATTGCCCTAAATGGAAAGGCCCCAAAAATTTCTAACTGAGAAAATTAAAGGCCTTAAGTCCTGCAACTATCCAGATAGTCAGTAACATATCGATAGCTCTGAGGTGACCTGTGTCTTGCTATTAAAATCATGAAAGATCTGACTCTATCTGACCTCCAATTTTTTTTTCTCAAAACCAGTGTATCTACAAATACCCACAATAAGGATTTAAATCTTCACAAACAAATAAACAAGACTCACTAGAGGAGCAGGTTCCTCTCCCAACATATTTCCAGCCTATGGAATAAGTTACCTCCACAGGTCAAAGTACAACCTTGGCTATTTCTAAGGCTAGTTTTGATGACTGAATGGGAAGGCATAATTATATCCCACAGTTTTCATGTATGGCTCTTCTGAATTTGGGAGGTGAGCTCTACTAAAGTACTTCAAAAGGGTGGCAAGAACCTTTAAGTGTGGCTGTTCAAAGGTGTATATGGCTAGGCCTCTCATAGTCTCCTTGATTGCTTGCCTAGCATTGTTCCTATGTTCATAAAATGTACTATGGGCTGTCAGTTGTTTTACTTTTTTTGGTGGGAAACATGACCTTTCCCTGACCTTACCTTAGCAACAGTAAGATAAGTTATTCTAACCCCTTTCTGATTCTGGCTGAATTGTATTCCTTACTCATGGAATTCCAAATCAAGAAATACTTAAACTTGTGGAAGAATGTCTGCAAAATGTACAGTATTGGACATTATGAGTATGGGCTTTGTGAAATCTAAATTAATAGGTTTGTTACATTTTGCATCACTGTTTAAGAATAGAGAACATGAATTAACAGTTCTCTTTCGGGAAGAGAAATGCAGAAAAGTTGATCATCTCCTTCTGAAATGCAGATGTGGTGATACGTAAGAAAATCACTTTTCACAAGAGGTGTTCCTAATGTTGTTGGCATATTTTTTATTTGCTGTTACCGTAGAAAATGTACACTGAAATACTTGATTCAAAATATCACAATTGAGTAATATTAAAAATCTCAAAGTTCACTGGAACACATCATAATTTGTTTCTGTTTCCCCTTATATATTTAAGAAACAAACTGCATCTATGCAGCAAACCTGCAGCCATCTTATTTTTTATTAACCAGTATCCAGAAATTCTATGAAAAAGAATGCCACAAGAAAAAAAAAAACTTGGTTTAATTTTAGAATCTGAAATAGTACCAAGTATGCTTTGAGACAAAATAATTGGCGGGTGATTTGTGTTCACAAGCAAAACCATTGTATACATTATTTGAACACTGGTAAAGCACCAATTATAGAGATACAGTGTATTGCAAGTTTATGATGTAAACCAGCAACTTCATGCTGGAACTTGCTATTTCAAACATGCAATGAATTCTGAGCTAAAAATGACTCATACATTTTAAACAAAGGATTATAAAAACTTTATACGCTGCCATGGTGCTGAAAGGGGCTATGCTGAGTCAGATTCTGAAATTATTGATGCAAGAAATTTTAATGACAGTTCTCCCATCAAACATCAGAGCTGATATTCCACAAAATGAAAATGAAGAGAACCTCCCTTACATGTTTTACATATTTGTGTGTGTGTTTGTTTCTTTAAGGTAACTGGATGTAACTTAACAACATTCAAGTGCAAAATAAATAACAAAAAAGAGCCTGTATTCACTTTGCCAGCATAAAAAGTGTACATCCCAAAAGGAGTTCCAGCAGCCATCCTCTTTCACGTCATATGAATTAAGTTCCAGTACATTCTAGTTTGCTTTCTTGATATTTACAAGTGAACATCTGATCTCATGGGTGTAGTACTAATACAGTAGCTGATTACACCTTTGCTTTGCTTCTCACGCATGCTTTACTCCTATTTACTTACTTACCGTCAGCTGGTGTAACTTTCCTATTATGAGTATTAACTAATCTGTTTGCAAGGTAATCCATAAGAGCAGTATGCATGATCCTTTAATGTCAGGTAGACCTCTGGTGGTTGGTTGGGAGGGCACTGGGGTACAAATTGCAGGCTGCTCCTCTTGGGTTCTTCTGATGACACAGTCCTGAGGAATCTGAGTCTGGGAGGGTTTCATTCATAACTAAAACAACAATTGTGTTACTGCCAAATGCAAGATACATACAACGATACCACACCATAAAAAGTTTATTGGATAAAGCTTTTGTGTCTACACCCTTCATCAGTATAACACTACAGCAATATTATTACATTTAAATAGGAGAAATCATCAAATCACGTGCTTCAGCCCATCCCACTAATCAAACACACAAGAAAACTTAAAAAGACAGCACAATAAATGCAGCCTATGTATTATAAAACATTAAAAAACAAGATATGAATGACATACTATCATATTAATGGTCTAACAGACTCTATACATATATATATAATATAATAATATACACACATATATATATATATACCTATACACATAATTTACTCATATCTAAAATATGCAATAAAAATTGCAGTAAAATGCAATAAAAATGCAATAAAAATATAATAAAAATATATATAGTAAACAATATATCACTAATAAAATATACTTATATAAATATGCATACATATTTAACTAATGAATACAGACAGAAGTATAGCCATAGAATTTATAGCCTTTCTCTTTGTTTTTTAACTAATACTGGTTTCAGACTAACAGCATTATTTAAACCAGGGGAGGCATCTGCCTGAAGTCTAATAATCCATTCTAACTCTTTCAGTTCTAGGGAATTATTAATGTCTCCCTTCCTTAGACTGATATTTTCTGCAGCTAATACTCTAAATTTAAATGCATGATTTTCGCCTTTTTCTATAATATGTTTACTTAGAGCATTCGTTGATACTCTCCTCCTGATTTCTGATTTATGTTCTATTATTCTCTCTTTTAGCTTTCTAATAGTTTTACCCACATAACATGAAGTGCATGATACACATGTAGCCAAATATACCACCCTTTCTTCATTACAAGTTGTTAACGTGGTCATTCTAATAATTTCTCCATTAGTAGGGTGTTCAAAAAAATTTTCACCTTCAAATAAATCATTACAACAAGAGCAGTTGTAACATTTCCTTATTCCCATCAATTTATTAGTCCTAGGCTTAATATGGAAATCTTTATAGCATAATTTCTGTTTTAGAGTTTCAGCACTTCTATATGCAAAACTAGGTTTATCACCTACTATGGATCTTATTTCAGGCATGGCTAGTAGAACCGGCCAGTTCTTCTCTATTATAGCACTTACATTACATGTATTTAAATTATAGGTGGTTAGATATCTAGTTAACTTTATATCCTTACATGAGTTGTCTCTCCCCATTGTTATACCTCCTGACAATATTGGTTTAAATTTCGTCTGTCTCTCATTTTTTACTTCACACAATACTTTGTTAATAAGCTGCTTTGAGTAACCACTCCTTTCAAATTCTTTCGCTATACTTTCAGTTTGTTCAATAAAATTAAGTTCATCAGTATTTAACTTGCTTAGTCTAATAAACTGTGCTTTAAGAACTCCTCTAAATATATGAGGTGCATGCATGCTATCCTTACTTATGTATCTCAGTGAGTCAACATCTTTTCTATAAACTTTCCAATTTTTTATTACTCTTAAATAGAGTTACATCTATAAAATTAATATTATCACAGGATGCTGTCATTTTAAACCTTAGAAAAGTTAGTTGACTCATTTATGTACTGCAAATAGTTTTCCAACTCTGAATGGGAACCTTTCCACAATAAAAAACAGTTGTCTACAAACCTTTTATAGAAGACGACTTTCTCATTCAGGTAATTGATTTTATTTAGTATTACCTCCTTCTCCCATTCATATGGAGGGGTTTCATTCATGGCAGGAGTCCTTTAAACTGATTAATCTGCTGAATATCAGCTGTGTAAATAGTCATCCAGAAAAGCAAATGTCTTCAATACCCAAAAAACAGGAGTAGAGCAATAAGATGAGTTAAATTCCACTGACCTGATGTCATATGTCTCAGGAAAGCTCTCCACCCACCCACCAAACATAATAAATTCGGATCTAGGGAAATATAGTCTTCCTCCTATTCAGTGGGTATAGAAGGAGTGGGGTTCCACACTCCTGATTGTTAGAGTGTATTTAACAGTGAATGACGGTTGAAAGTAATTCTGTTACAAATATGCAACATAAATAAGGTATAAAATAAAGCTTGCTTAAATGTAGAAATAGAGTTTAGCAATATGTGATTAGCATCCATATTAAATGACTGTGGCTTGAAAAATAAGGAATTTGCTTAATGGACATGTTTTCCTACAAAATTAGCAAGAATGTATGCATTTCACATTGTCAGCAAGAAAGCTGGCCTCTAACAGACTTAGTAAAAATCTAAAGAACAGGATGTATGCATTTCACATTGTCAGTAAGAAAGCTAACCTGCTTCTTAAAGACTGGACAACAGGAAAACAATCTGTACATGTTTCTATTATATGACACTGTTAAGTAAGGAAGTTTGAATGGTGCTTTTATCAAGTCAGCATTTGCATAAGATGGTTCCTTAAAAGACAATATCAGTATTTTTTTCTCTACAGGATGAAAATATATTTTTCTGCAAATGCCAGCAAATAGCTGTTTTCATACAAAGACCAAAATAGAATTCCAAGGAAAAAAACAGGATGTAAAACCACTATAAAGAGACTATAGCAAATGAAATTGTTAGGAGAAGTATTTTGTACCGGAAAGATAATTTATGCTGAACAAGAAGTAAAAAGTGGTACAGTATAACTAAAGCTGCAACAGTAGTACATGTGATTTGTTATAAAAATCTATTTATTAATTACTGCATCAGTGTATAAGTGACAATTTGGTGCTGCATCAGTGCATATCCTGCAAGTTTCTGTGGGCAACAGACTGTGAATGCAATTATAACTAGACTTTGATTTCAGCAGAATCCAGCCAGTAAGACCTTAGTGTCTTAAGAAGACTTCAGATCTGTCACAGTAAGCAGCACCTTGATAATTTTTCAATGGCGAGCCTACCTGCATTTGAACACAGAGGGAGTGGTAAGGCCTGCAGAGGGTCACTTCATTGAAGTTGCAGTAACTAACAGTTGTACATATGTTTAATTCCTAAACAGAAATACTCCAGTTTATACAGCTTGTAGTAATACAGTTTCTCAGACATCTGAATCCAGATTGAACCTGCAGTACAGGAAAGTTGCAGTGCCACAAATTCTCCAAGAAAGATGAACACCAACTTTTCACAGCATCTCGCTGCCCACTGTGTTTCACCAGCTTCTCAAGTGACTCCAAAAAAATTCCAGCCATCTGCAACAACAGCCTGATCACCTGTTTTCTTGCTAAGTGGCAAGACCTTTTTCTGTGTCACATTTTTAGTATGGATGCTATTAGACAGAATTCAAGCAGGTGTAAGTCAAGCTTTACTCTTAATGTAGCAGAACAACCAGATAAAATATGGAGTAAATTGCAATGTTGGTATACACATCACATTAGTAAATGTAAAACCTTATTAGGGCAAGTTGATAGTAAGGCATTATGCAAATGTATTACAATAGTTGACTAGTATCTCAAAGAAAACCATGTGGAGTATGACAAATGTTTATTGTGTAAATCATATGAAACTGCTTTCTGTGTGCAATGTCATAAAAATACAGTGCATGCCATTATTCAAAGGTTAGACTGTACAGACAAAAAATATAATGGTAAAGAACCAGGAAAAGTTAATATACTTACATTATATTCAGATGTTGAACAGTTATGTCCTGTCACCACATGTGAAAGGTTTATTTCAGAGTTACAACAACAGTCAAATCAGTTACTGACAGAACCTCTAGCATATTTTGTTACAAAAGAATGTAATAAACTTCTAAGAGACAGACACAATGAGTTCTGGAAGTTTAGACAAGTTCTACAAACATTTTTTTTCAAAAGTGCATAGGAGTTTTAGATTCATCAGAACAGCTTACTGAAAAATGTCAGAAAGACCATGCAACATTACCGAAAACTCTTGAACAGCAGTTACAGGATAAAGAAAATAAATTAGCTAAACTGACAGAGACTGACTTCCCGCATACAACAGCTGAGCTTAAAAAACATTGCAAAAGAGCAGCAAACTACAGCTGATCTGTGCACAAAAGATATATTTTATAATATGTTTGTGTTTTGAAAATGGTTAAGCATATATGGTAGGATCTGATGTATGATGTTCATTCAATTAAAGCAAGACATTTATCAGTACAACAGTAAAGTAGAGTGTATGACTGCCATTCTCATATCACAGTCAAAAGGTAAACAAAACAGTTCTAGTGTATAAAAATCAAATGAAAATAGTTAATAATAAAAATCTGAAGTCACAAGACTGACATGCATGCATTTTCTTTTCAGCTAAAGTACATCTGTTAAAATGCACAAGAGAAAAGGCAGACAACAGTGAATATAAATCATGTAAATATAAACATGTGTTAGTTAAGCTAATATCTATTTTGTTTTTTGTTTTTTTCAAATTTTTTAAGTGTATAGTAACACCACACCAAACAGTTAAGGTTCTGATAGACAATTTTAAAAAGAAATAAAATCACAGATGGCATTAGTCAAGTAGTCTTTGTAAAATGAATGACAGAACAGTTAAATAAATAAAAAATACTGAAATCAAAGTTAAAAAATATGTAAGATAATTGTAAAATAATGTTTATTTATGTAGTATAAATGTATAGTTATGCAAATCACAAATACTTATTATAATTCTAAGTGTTTTATAACTGCATTCTAATATCAAGTTGCAAGTGTATTAACAGACAATTAAAGGAAAAATGCTAAAAGGGTTAACTATGGTCTACAGAGTCTAAAATGTGAGCTCAGACCTTCCCAGACTGGATAAATATTTACAGGAAATGTTGGGCAGATAAGGTAAAAGCCAAGACTGATTACCAGACAAGTGGCTTGAGTTTTCTAAAACATTATTGTTATTAAAACATAATTATTAAATGTTCACATGCAACACTATTTGGTAATTGTAATAAAATGTCACAATTGTGCATGCGTGTTACTGATAATCTGTTTGCAGGTAAATGTTAAAAGTAAAAAACCTCAGTTACATCAAGTATAGCTAGCAGACGGGCCATAATATACATACAGTTCAAATCAATTATGCAGGAGGGTAAACAGCAAAAGCTTTATAAAAAAAATTATCAAATCAAACAAAAGTCCATAGTTTGTTGGTAACATAATAAAGCAAATGTATAACCAAAGTGTTGGGCTGACATACATTCTATTCTCACAGCAAAAAGCAAATAAGCAATACTGCAGTACTACAGGGGGAGGGGTACTTTCTCAATTTTACACTGTGTGAGCAGTATTGCAAAAGAGTCCAAAATAAAGCTACAGGAAGAAATAATATCTCATTCCTTCTTAACAATACTCTTTTAGGGGAGAGGGGAAAACAGGTATCAGTGCATCAGAAATACTGGTAAACAGATTAAACCTGACAGGCCAAGATATTTCATTCTTTAGTAGTAAATTGTATTTATAACCTGTTAAACTGTAAAGCTATACAAGAGATGGTTTAACATTACTTTATTAAAGCTATACAAGAGACAATAAAGATAGATAAAAACTGAGCAAGACTGGTCACTATTTTTAATATGTTATTGGCAAGACAATGTTGGTATGCAAAAAGCATGAATTTTCTAATTGCTGGGTATGTAGTTGCCACTGGTGCCAATTCCACTAGATACTTCTAAAGAGACATAAGAATTTTCCAAGATTTTGCTTGATGTTACTGTTACTAAATTTGTAGATTAGACTAAATGTACTTCACAGTCTTTGTATGTACAAATACAAAAAAAATCAGTACACATGAAATTTAAACAAATGGGTCCAGGGTACCTACTAGATTGAAATGCATGAGTAGCAGACAGTCTGTGTAGATACATACTGTATAGGACACATTGTAAAGTAACACTTTCAAAAGTAATTTGTCAAGTTGTAATTTTATCACTAATTGTAATTTTATCACTGGTTTTTGGACCATCATTTTATCAGTACCAGTACTGGTTAGCCCAGTTAGAGGAAAATTATATTAAAATATTGTACTCCTACAGCTAATGGACTAATATGTACATAGAATTCTTTATTGGATAAATCATGTTTTTTAAACCCTCAAGTATTAAATATACTGAAATAATTACATTCAAATATTTATTATCTAAGCCCAGTTCAGTACTTTAGCAAGGTGTTTAATGTTCACTTCACTGTCAGCCAAGGTGTTAATGGACAGTTCAGAGATATGACCACACTGTTATGGTTAAATGACATTGAAACTGTATATTTTCAGCAGTGGATAAATGCTTGCAGTAGCACATAGTTTTTGTCTCATAGATATCAGTCTATTTCTATTTTTTTGGTATAAAATGATTAATAAAAGTAAATAGTTAATTCAACAGTTGCAAATAGTTAATTAAAGAGTTCTAAGTCATAAATGAAATTCTGTGATTGCAAAAGAATAAATTAATCAAGTTAAAAAATAAAACTAAAGCAGACACAGCTCATAACTGCTAAAATATTTTCACAGAATGGTCTGCAAAAGAAAAAAGTTGTTAGATAAATTTAGTTTTGGTAGTAATACTTAATATCATTGTATTAACTGTGTAAAATTGCATTTTGACTTGTATCAAAAGAAGACTAAAGGTTTTGTTTCTTAATGTGTTTTCTATTTAATCTGATCAAAAATACCTATCAGTATAAAGTGTTTTGAGTATGTTTTAAAATAAAGAGAGGGAATTGTTAGAGTGTATTTAACAGTGAATAAAGGTTGACAGTAATTCTGTTACAAATATGCAACATAAATAAGGTATGAAATAAAGGTTGCCTAAATGTAGAAATAGAGTTTAGTAATATGTGATTAGCATCCATACTAAATGACTGTGGCCTGAAAAATAAGGAATTTGCTTAATGGACAGGTTTTCCTATAAAATTAACAAGAATGTATGCATTTCACACTGTCAGCAAGAAAGCTGGCCTCTTACAGACTTAGCAAAAATGTAAAGAGCAGGATGAATACATTTCACATTGTTAGTAAGAAAGCTAACCTGCCTCTTAAAGACTGGACAACAGAAAAACAATCTGCACATGTTTCTATTATATGACACTGTTAAGCAAGGAAGTTTGAATGGTTCTTTTATCAAGTCAGCATTTTCACAACATGGTTCTTTAAAAGACAATATCAGTATTATTTCTCTACAGGATGAAAACATAAACACCAGCAAACAGATGTTTTCAAAGACCAAAATAGAATTCCAAGGAGGAAAACAGGATGTGAAACCACTATAAAGAGACTATAGCAAATAAAATTGTTACAAGAAGTATTTTGTACAGGAAAGATCATTTATGCTGAATGAAAAGTAAAAAGTGGTACAATGTAACTAAAGCTGCAACAATAGTATGCATGGTTTGTTATAAAAAGCTATTTATTAATTACTGCATCAGTGTATAAGTGGCAGTTTGGTGCTGCATCAGTGTATATTCTGCAAATTTCTGTGGGCAACAGACTGTGAATGCAATTATAACTTGACTGATTTCAGCAGAATCCAGCAAGTAAGACCTTAGTGTCTTAAGAAGACTTTGGATCCATCACAGTAAGCAGTACCTTGATAATTCATTTTTCACTGATGAAGAACTGTGAAGTTATGGCAGAAAAATCATAATTTATCATGCAGAACAAGCTGACAAATGCTTAAAGGCAGTCCCAGTGGCAAACAGTTTACCCTCTCAGGTCTCTAGTTGCTTCTGGAGCTGAAGTCACTAAAATAAGTCACTTGCTGTATTAAGTTGTTTATTGACTGGTTGAATGAGTGACTAATTGATTGATGGGTCTGAACACTAATCCTTTTGGACCTACTTCAGGCTCAACCCAGGCAGAAAAAAAAAAGAACAAATAGGACTATTACCATTAAGAGTACAACCATTCAGCACAAAAAGATAATACAATAATAATACAATTAATATGCATAATACATAATACGTAGTACGTAGCGTAATGGTGTGGATGGAAATGTCATACAATATAAAGTATTTATCAAAGGTCTGACATAGCTGTAACATCATAATATGTCAAGGCTGGAGCATAATCCCACTGATACACTTGCTATATTACATCTGGACTTACTAGCCTAGGCTCTGAGGTAGTACAGCTGGGCAGAAGTTCAGTCAGAACTCCAGAACCATTTCTTGTCTATGTTTGCACATGACTTTTTAATCTATTAGAAGAAAACTGACAGAATATAGTTAAAAAATGTTATTAAAGTATTGATATTTTTCTAAAAGATTTATATTAGGAGGGGAAATATTTCTTTGGATAATTTGTCTTTCCTCACAGTATAGTCTTTATGCTTACCCATTGTTTTTGGCATCTCCAAAATATATGTCTTTATCAGTCGTCCCCCCCCCCCCTTTAGACTTGTTGTGGCAGCCAGATGATTGAAAATGGGGCCTCTGGCTGCCTTTGTAGAACATTTTTTTGAAAACAGTAGTGAGCAGAATTTTACATATGTTAAAGGATAATTTTGACTTTGTTAATCAGATACTCAGTCTAGGGATCTAAACCTCATCTGTAACATCAACAGAATGGTTTGGAGGGACAAGTATATCTTACTGAGAATACCTCTGTTCTGGAACAGACTTCCCAGCCACATAAAACAAAGTTCATCCCTGTCCATATTCAAATGCCTTTTGAGTGTTTGGATGGGAAACAGAAAACTTAGCCCAGAACTTCTCCCAGTACTCCAAAACCAGCCAGGGATACAAAAAACAAACCAGTAATCCAACAAAATAATGAACGACCATCAGAAAAAGCAGCAGCAAGTCCAGCACAGATTAAAGTTCCTTTAGAAGGTTTATTAACAAACTCACATTCAAGAACAATAAAAAATATCATTAAATAAAGTGAGATACTAGCGCTTTTGTTCTGGTGCCTTCGAGAACTTCTTCAGATAAATCATTCACCATGTTGTTGGATTACTTCTCCCAGTACTGCTAATGGACAGAAGCAGCTCCTAAAGGCTTTATGCCATTAATGGATCCCCACAAATTATTTACAGCATGATCCCAGTTATTCTCATAGGGGTAATATATAATTATCGACCATGGGATGGGTAAGGCCAATTTCTAACCAAATGGCGTATGTTAATTTGAGCAGAACAAGGGAAACTGGCTAGGCTTAAAATGGCCCACTGTACTTACCTGTGAACCCATGAAACTATAACAGCCTTGGAAGTGACAGAAAACATTACTTTAGTGTCTGAATGTTCAGTCTTTATACACTTCTTTATACAATTCCATTCCCATAGAGGAAGGCATTAAAATGGTAAGACAAATGTTAGTCAAAAGACAAACAATAGTTTGCATACATTTTATTTGCCTACTATTAATTGTGATTTTGGAGAGTAACTGTTTTATTTTTGGTAAAAAGACATTTACAACAGACCAGTGGAGTTTGCACGGGTGCCTTAATGGCACCTACATTTGCAATCTAGTTATGACAGCTTGGGAATTTCTGGTAGTGTTCCCTTGTTAGTATTTTCATTGTATTATAGCCATTTTATTGATGATGTGTTTGTTATGGAATATCACAGAAACAGAACTACAGAAGTTCTTTTTTGAAATTCACAAAAATAATTTCTTGGACTTAGAGATTTATAAAACAAATACAGTAACTAAATTTATATACTAAGGTGTTCATAAAAGAAGGGTATAAAAATAAATATTTGGATGTTTACAGTATGCATTCTTATCAGATCAAGAAAGGTATTATAAAGAGTCAGTTCATTAGAACCTCTAGGTTAACAAGTAAAGATATCATTTAAAAAGAGAAGGTGGAAGAAATCAAAAGTATGTTTAAAGAGACGGGCTGTCTTGATAGGTTAATTTGGGAAACCAGTAATGTTGATACAGACAGGAAAAGACAAATATGCTCCAATCACATCAGTGTGGTGATACCATTTGAAAAGAAACAAGAGATTAATCAGGTGCCTTATGTTTTGACATTTTCTTGTGATTCTGAATAAGTTAAACATCTGATTTCTAAGAACTGGACAATTTTAATGGGCAATGAAAAGGTCAGCATGGTTGTTGGAGATAAACTATTTTGTGAACTAGAAGGCTAGAAATAATAAATCTTTTTTTGAGTGGACACCTTTCACCCAAAATGATAAATGAGCATATCCCTGTTTGCAGTGTAAACAATGTAGATTCATGTCATGTAGTCCTTTAGAGAGTATGTATTTTAAGATATTATTGTGGGTTCTTTGAGAGTTACACTTGTGCTTCTCCCCATATGGTTTATTGTGCCCAATGTATGGTACATGATGGTTTTTACATAGGAAGGATCATCCCATCCCTTCATGATAGGGTGGTACAGCATTATTGGAACATAAAAAAAATATTTTGATATAAACATACCAAACAGGGTCAGAATTTTTAAGAAATTTTATTTATTTATTTATTTTTTTGAAGAAAGAAATGTAAGAAATTACATTTTTTATTTTGGAAAATATCAGATATGATATGAGAAGGTGATGTTAACACATTTTAGAGCATGCAGAAATCATTTGGCATATAAATATAAATGTTTTTAAACCATCAGGGATGAATGATGCCTCCCAAAAACAGACCTCTGATTTACTGATGAATTTTTAACTTATGACTATTGTTTTCTAATTATGATGTAATTAAGTTTAGGCGGCCACAGTGGTGCAGTGCTTAGCATTGCCGCCTCACAGCAAGAGGTTCTCCGGTTCGATCCTCGGCTGGGGTGCCTTCAGTGCGGAGTCTGCATGTCTTCCCTGTGGTCGCGTGGGTTTCCTCTGGGTGGTCCGGTTTCCTCCCACATCCCAAAGACATGCTGCAGGTGGATTGGACACTCTAAATTGGCCCTAGGTGTGAGTGTGTGTGTGTGTGTGCATTCTGTGGAAGGTTGGGCGCCGGGCTGACAACTTGACACCGTAAAACTCCAGTGTCAATCATGAGCAGACAAGGTGATCCGCTGTGGCAACCCCTAACTGGGAAAAGCTGAAAGAAGAAGAAGTCTGTATGTGTGTGTGTGTGTGTGTGTGTGTGTGTGTGTGTGTGTGTGTGTGTGTGCGCGTGTGTCCACACGTGTACACACCCACATGATACAGGAGGCCTAGCAATCTACTTCCATTCCTTACTTGCCTAGTAAAGTATGTGAATGGCAATGGCTTTTACTGTGGTCACTACAGGAGTTAGAGGCAACTCAGAAGGACTGGATACATGGAAATTAGTATACTAGCTATAAATTACATTCCTTCCTACATCGTCACAGAAAAGTATCATTTTTTGTAGGGAAAACCTTCATTTAAACATAAAAATATTCAAATACATATTGAAAAGGAGACAGAATAGACTCAGCTATGAGAGGAGGTCTGCAGCACTCAAATATGTTTTTATTTATTTATTTTCATTTGTTGATAATCCATCTGAGCTACAAAGTCCTGGGGGAAAAACCTCCACAATAAATATAATAAACAGGCAATCTGGTATTTCAGCACATAATACAATGAATTACAAACACTTTTGCCAAACGGTTCTTGGAATTCATAAATTCCAATGCCCTGGATCAACTAATCCTTAGTCCCACCAGGGGCTCCAGTTTCCTAGACCTGGTCATTACCAACATAGGAAATCAATGCTCCACACCTATGGTCACCCCCTTGTTGTTCAGGTCTGACCATAGCTAATCACCCTTGACATCCACATCCCACCCCCACCCCCCAGTAAGGAAACCTCCATAAAAAAATTCTCCAAAGCCAACTTCATGCTACTCAAGTCAGAAGTGACAAACTTCATGACACCCATGCAGATGGGAAATGAAAGTTCAACTGCTGAATTCTACACTAAAGCACTGTACAAACACATCCACTCGTGCATGAATCATGCCATCCCCAATAGAACCAAGATGCTCTCCTCCAAAAAAAGAAAGCCAATCTGGTGGTCCCTTGCCATAAACAAACTTTACAATAAAAGGAAGAAACTGTTGCAGAAAAGACAAAAATCCCAGGATGCAAACAACTCCCTTACTAGCCTCAGTAAGAAGCTGAGATCCCTCATAAAATCCTCCAAAGCTAGTTATGAAAATAAAATTGCCAAAGATTCCAAAGACAACCACAAGGCATTCTATAGCTATGTCAAGAATCTAAATGGCAATGCTCAGATCTGCTCTGAGCTACAACAGAATGGCATTAAATATACTGATCCCAAGGATATTGCCAATATCCTGGCAGATCGATTCAGTGCAATCATAAAGATAGGCTTGTGGCAATAACAGATGGGGAACACATTTATGAAGGTTGTCTGTGAAGAGAATATATCAAGACACAGACTGTGTTAGCCAGTGGGGCTGGCTCAGAAGACCTTCCTTGTTAATGCTCGTCATACCTCTTAACTGTCCCACATTTTGCAGAATGTTTACATTTTTACCCCATATTTTTTGATCTGCTCCTTATAAAATGTGTGGTCTTCTGGTAAATCATTAAGGATTAATATCACTAAATAATAGCAGACATTTGAGTACCAGATGTCATATCATTCAGAAAATGCATGCTAATGCAAAATTTGTTATTCTAGCTATGAAAAATATATAAAATCTGTCCCTAATTTTGGGCTTTTATCTCCCTATTTCTTCTTTTTTTTTTTTTGGCTTTATCCAGAATTCTTGTAGTAAGATATTTTGAGATATGATGCTCACCAGAGCTTTTTTGTGGCCCAGGTTGTCTCTTTTATCTTTTCAGCACAAGTCCTGTCCAAGTTAGGCACTATGCTTAAATGATTTCCACTGGGGCTGGAGAAGATATCTTACAGCAATCTTTGATAGACTAGCCACTCACAAGTGTTGGTGTGTATGTGTGTGCATATGTGTGTGTGTGTGTGTGTGTGTGTGTGTGTGTGTGTGTGTGTGTGTGTGTGTGTGTGTGTGTGTGTGTGTGTGTGTGTGTGTGTGTGTGTGTGTGTTGAGGGGCTGGGCTTAGCCTTCACTGATCTAATCATTTATTATATAGTAACACAATTGTAAGTATTTCTGTACTAGAATTCCACAAATCAGACTGCAGTATGGAAACATTTTGAAACAGTAAGTTTACCATGACTAAGAAAATGAAGGAAAAGGTATTCTTGCATTACCTGGAGTCAAGAACAACTATATTAAAAAAAAAATAAAAAAAATAAAGGATTTATGTGTTCGGAGACAGTTGCATGTTATATTGTCTTACAGGGAGAAAGACGTATGAAAAGGTACATATCCCCCTGGGGATAGGATCCATGCCAAGCAAAGAAAAAGACATAAGGACAGAAATATTTTCAGTTCTTACAGTCATCATAACGTGGTGGTGCTGTGGTAGCGTTGTCGCCTCACAGTAAGATGCTGTCCAGTTCGATTCTCAGCTAGAGCGTCTTCTGCATGGAGACGTGCATGAATGGGCGTACCTTTGTTGAAGGTTGTGCGTCAGGGCTGGTAACCCGGCACGTAAAAATCAACTACCAATCATTAGCAGACCAGAGTTCCACTGTGGCGACCCCTAATTGGGAAAAGCCGAAAGACCCAACAACAACAGTCATCATAACTTGATTTAGGGCATCTGCTGGAAAGCACATCTGGGCATGTCTCTTGTGTTTGTATTCTGAGTGTGTATGGTTTGTGTCAGTCATACAAGGCAATGTATTTACTATGGACTTCATCTATGAACTGAAAACACCATTGTCATAAGCAAAAATAAACTAATAAGAATAAATTCCAGTGTAGCCAAAAGTAAAAAACACAACGGCTTTAATAATCCACATGTAGAACAACAAAACAATAAAAATCCATCTGTAACTGACTAAGCGCTTTCACCCAACAAAAGGCATTCTCAGAGTCAGTTAAATCAGAGTTACAGATCATATATAAAGAAACTTTCAACTTAACTTTCTCCAATGAGAAATAACTTCCAATTAAATGAATACCATAAATAATTGTTCTATTGACTTCACATAAATTAACCCTTCATGGTTATAACACAGTTACAGTTGTATTGTTAAAGCTCATTTGTCAATTTAAATTCTAGTACATAACCAAAAATACATCTGTATTATACGTAACAAATCTATGTAAAGTATAAAATGTAAAAATGTAAAAAATGTATAAAATATATATGTTTTTGATGTATAAAAACAAATTCATAACACATTTTCCTAAAAATAAATAATGTTCTAATAAATTTGAAAGTACTATACCAGCAGAGCCCTATGTTTTAAAATACAAGCCAAAGAGACAACATCATTAATGCCAGGAGAAGTGCTAGCATCCAATCTGACTTACCATAAGCATTCCTTTACTTCTAGCATATTCTGGTAATCACCCCCAAAATCTTTTTTATATATCCTGTCTATAACAAAAAATATAAATTTATTAAAACTTGCACATCTTTGGCTGTGAATAAATAAGGAATTTGTTGCTTTTTTGTTCTTAATATCTCTTACATGCTCCAATATTCTTTGTCTCAGCTTTCTAGTTGTCATTCCTATGTAGAAAGCTGTACAAGATAAACAGGTTGCTACATATATAACCATACTAGTATTACAATTGCAATAGCCAGGGCTTGCTATTGTTCTTTTAAAATTCCCAATTAAAACGTAAGGTCCATCATTAATGAACTTGCATGCCTTACATTTTCCGCAATTAGCCATCTTGGCAGGTCTCAGGGTAGTGGGTTTCAGTTTCCTTTCCAAAAGTTCTTTGATGTTTGAACCTTTACTGTTTATAAATCTTGGAGCCCCCCCCCCCTATTATTTTAGTAATATCTTCAGACAATATGCTTTGCCAACCTGTTTGAATGATTTCTTTAAATTTTCCAGAGGTTTAAAATCTACACTTCTTCTAGATAATATTTCAGTCTTGGTCAACATTAGCAAATCCATGGGATATCCCCTCTCAGAGAACAACTCAGTCAACATATTTAGTTCTTCAAGGAATATTCCATCCTCACTAGTTATTCTGGATGCCCTGATCATCTGGCCCTTAACTAAGTTCCTTTTCATATAGTAAGGATGGCAACTCATAAAGGGCAAAAAATAATTACTATATGTCTTTTTCCTATACAGACCTGAATGTAATTTCCCTTCTTTTGTGTATAGGTGCAGATCCAAAAAATTAATGGAATTTTTTCCAACTGTACTAGTAAACCTTAAAAATGTAGTAGTTGTATTAAGCTACTTAATAAATTTGTCTAGTTCTTGGCCATTACCTTTCCACAAAAGTAGTATATCATCCAAGAACCTCAGATAAATTAACATCTTAGAGGCATAAGGTGAAGACAACACATATTGAGCTTCCCAATCGACTAACACTAAATTGGCGTATATGGGTGCACATTTGGCACCCATTGCTACCCCGTAAGTTGTTTGTGAAATTCTGCTTCAAAATGGATAAAGTTGTTTTCTAAAACCATCTCCATTAAATCCACCAACAAAATTCTCTTAACTTGATGCATGTTCCCATATTTCAATAAGCTCCTTGAAAAACTTTCAAGTCCCTTATCATGTGGTATGACAGAGAATAAGTTTATAACATCCACTGTTACAAAACAAAATTCTCCTAAATCAGCACTAGTCAAACTTCTCAAACAATCAAGACAGTGCCAAGAATCTTTTAATATGTGTGGTACTTTGTTTAAAACATTTTTGCATGTAATATCTACATATGCAGCTAAGGGTTCTGTTTTTGATCCTTTTGCCGCCACTATTGGCCTGAAGGGGGGATTTTTCATACTTTTATGTATTTTTGGAATCCCAAATAGATTAGGCATAACAGGATGTTCAACAGATAAATAATTAAATTCATCCTGGTTAATTATACCTTCAATTAAATATTCGTACAACTGCCAATCTATTTTAGTATAAGCTTTCTGTACTTCAAACTTGGATACTAAACCATAGGTGTCACCCTTTTGCAACATATTCTGCATATTCCATGTATATTCAATATTTGTCATAATGACCACCCCTCCTCCTTTATCAAGTTTCATAACTCTGTAGTGGTGGTTGTTTACAAGATCATTTAAACAGAACTTCTCTGCCGAAGTTAAATTGTTTGGGACAGCTTCCCAAAAAGCATTTGTTCTCCTTATTTGTAAAGTACAAAGTCTTTCAAAGGCTAAAATTAAGGAATTGTATGGTGGAATAAATGTACTACTCCTTTTAGGTGTAAAAGTTTGTGTGTCTCTTGTAACCTTTGGTTTACTTTCAAAATATAATTTTAGGTTCAGTTGTCTAGTGTATAATTTCAAATTAATAACCATTCTACCCAGATCTTGTCTAAAATTGGGCACAAAAGTAAAACCTTTTTTCAATAATGATAAGTGATCTTTAGACACCTCAAAATCTGAATAATTGTATATACTGAACATACCATCACTAATAATTACAGGACACAATTCACTGTCTACTTTTCCTTCTGAATTTTTAGTCAGATCAATTGCCTGTTCTTCTTGATTTTGTGATATTCTTAACAATACCTCTGGTGACATAGCAGGGTCATCTGGTGGCAGAAGTGGGTTCCATACCCAAAACCTAATATGAGAGAAACTTTAGGTGAGGTAGACAACAGGAGAGATACCTACCGGTCTGAAATGGATGAGAGGGAAGACATACAGATGGATAGAGAAGAGGAAGAAGGTTTTTTAGAAAATCCACCCCCATTAAGGCGGTCAGACCGGATCAGGAATCTAAATTACAATCAACAACAAAAAAATCAACAGTACCTCGATGGACAAGAGAGGACACCTCATTGGCACAAGAACCAGACAGGGGGCAATTGGAGGGGGAAGGGGGGGGTCAGAGGACAAATTATTCAAACAACAACACGAACAGGAATTGGATTCACAGATAGAACAGGGTTCACAAATCGGAGAGTATATTACATCCGAAATATGGAACCCAATTCTGCCACCAGATGACCCTGCTATATCACCAGAGGTATTGTTAAGAATATCACAAAATCAAGAAGAACAGGCAATTGATCTGACTAAAAATTCAGAAGGAAAAGTAGACAGTGAATTGTGTCCTGTAATTATTAGTGATGGTATGTTCAGTATATACAATTATTCAGATTTTGAGGTGTCTAAAGATCACTTATCATTACTGAAAAAAGGTTTTACTTTTGTGCCCAATTTTAGACAAGATATGGGTAGAATTGTTATTAATTTGAAATTATACACTAGATAATTGAACCTAAAATTATATTTTGAAAGTAGACCAAAGGTTACAAGAGACACACAAACGTTTACACCTAAAAGGAGTAGTACATTTATTCCACCATACAATTCCTTAATTTTAGCCTTTGAAAGACTTTGTACTTTACAAATAAACCACCACTATAGAGTTATGAAACCTGATAAAGGAGGAGGGGTGGTCATTATGACAAATATTGAATATACACGGAATATACAGAATATGTTGCAAGAGGGTGACACCTATGGTTTAGTATCCAAGTTTGAAGTACAAAAAGCTTATACTAAAACAGATTGGCAGTTATACAAATATTTAATTGAAGGTATAATTAACCAGGATGAATTTGATTATTTATCTGTTGAACATCCTGTTATGCCTAATCTATTTGGGATTCCAAAAATACATAAAAGTATGAAAAATCCCCCCTTCAGGCCAATAGTGGCGGCAAAAGGATCAAAAACAGAACCCGTGGCTGCATATGTAGATATTACATGCAAAAATGTTTTAAACAAAGTACCACACATATTAAAAGATTCTTGGCACTGTCTTGATTGTTTGAGAAGTTTGACTAGTGCTGATTTAGGAGAATTTTGTTTTGTAACAGTGGATGTTATAAACTTATTCTCTGTCATACCACATGATAAGGGACTTGGAAGTTTTTCAAGGAGCCTATTGAAATATGGGAACATGCATCAAGTTAAGAGAATTTTGTTGGTGGATTTAATGGAGATGGTTTTAGAAAACAACTTTTTCCATTTTGAAGCAGAATTTCACAAACAACTTACGGGAGTAGCAATGGGTGCCAAATGTGCACCCATATACGCCAATTTAGTGTTAGCCGATTGGGAAGCTCAATATGTGTTGTCTTCACCTTATGCCTCTAAGATGTTAATTTATCTGAGGTTCTTGGATGATATACTACTTTTGTGGAAAGGTAATGGCCAAGAACTAGACGAATTTATTAAGTAGCTTAATACAACTACTACATTTTTAAGGTTTACTAGTACAGTTGGAAAAAATTCCATTAATTTTTTGGATCTGCACCTATATACAAAAGAAGGGAAATTACATTCAAGTCTGTATAGGAAAAAGACATATAGTAATTATTTTTTGCCCTTTATGAGTTGCCATCCTTACTATATGAAAAGGAACTTAGTTAAGGGCCAGATGATCAGGGCATCCAGAATAACTAGTGAGGATGGAATATTCCTTGAAGAACTAAATACGTTGACTGAGTGGTTCTCTGAGAGGGGATATCCCATGGATTTGCTAATGTTGACCAAGACCGAAATATTATTTAGAAGAAGTGTAGATTTTATACCTATTTTGTTAGACACTGATTTTGGAATGGCTAATACCCCAAAGAGAAAGCATGCAGTTAATAACCCCCATGTAGGTTTTGTATTACCCTATAATGAAAACTCTGGAAAATTTAAGGAAATCATTCAAACAGGTTGGCAAAGCATATTGTCTGAAGATATTACTAAAATAATAGGGGGGGGCTCCAAGATTTATAAACAGTAAAGGTTCAAACATCAAAGAACTTTTGGAAAGGAAACCGAAACCCACTAGCCTGAGACCAGCCAAGATGGCTAAGTGCGGAAAATGTAAGGCATGCAAGTTCATTAATGATGGACCTTACATTTTAACTGGGAATTTTAAAAGAACAATAGCAAGCCCTGGAAATTGCAATTGTAATACTAGTATGGTTATATATGTAGCAACCTGTTTATCTTGTACAGCTTTCTACATAGGAATGACAACTAGAAAGCTGAGACAAAGAGTATTGGAGCATGTAAGAGATATTAAGAACAAAAAAGCAACAAATTCCTTATTTATTCACAGCAAAAGATGTGCAAGTTTTAATAAATTTATATTTTTTGTTATAGGCAGGATATATAAAAAAGACTTTGGGGGTGATTACCAGAATATGCTAGAAGTAAAGGAATGCTTATGGCAAGTCAGATTGGATGCTAGCACTTCTCCTGGCATTAATGATGTTGTCTCTTTGGCTTGTATTTTAAAACATAGGGCTCTGCTGGTATAGTACTTTCAAATTTATTAGAACATTATTTATTTTTAGGAAAATGTGTTATGAATTTGTTTTTTATACATCAAAAACATATATATTTTATACATTTTTTACATTTTTACATTCTATACTTTACATAGATTTGTTACGTATAATACAAATTTATTTTTGGTTATGTACTAGAATTTAAATTGACAAATGAGCTTTAACAATACAACTGTAACTGTGTTATAACCATGAAGGGTTAATATATGTGAAGTCAATAGAACAATTATTTATGGTATTCATTTAATTGGAAGTTATTTCTCACTGGAGAAAGTTAAGTTGAAAGTTTCTTTATATATGATCTGTAACTATGATTTAACTGACTCTGAGAATGCCTTTTGTTGGGTGAAAGCGCTTAGTCAGTTACAGATGGATTTTTATTGTTTTGTTGTTCTACATGTGGATTATTAAAGCCGTTGTGTTTTTTACTTTTGGCTACACTGGAATTTATTATTAGTTCATCTATGAACTGTATTTACATCTATCAAATGGTCAAACGGCATTTAGAAGTAAGCTTTTATCTGCTAGCAGCACCCTGAATGGACACTGTTGAAGCATGAAAAATGACCACTGCATGAGCAAACCTTTTTGTTGATTTCCTGTGGTCATCATTTTACAGCTAAATGATTTTTATTCCATTTTTATAGGTTCATATGTACTTACTAGGCTATTGATCTGTGAAAAGCTTAAGAAGCCTAGCCTTACATCCCCATGGTAGTTTATAGCCCTTATATTTTGCATACAAATAACCCAGAAATGGGACGAACAAGAATATGTTTGGATATTTTCATATTTTTCAATCCATGGGGGCAGGGATACTAAACCAGGAGTGAATTTGCAATTACCCATTTATTCATCCAAATTACATTTGAAGAGAGAGAAAGAAAAGTAGTTTGCTTTATGTGGATGGAAAGACAATTCCATAGAAGTAGTAATCTTTGTGATACATATCTATCCCTCCAACATGTTTATTTTGCATAAGAGATTCAGATCCCTTCAGTGGGTGTTTATGAAACTGCACTTGTAAATAGTAATAGGTCAGACATAATAGGGTCTGTTTAAACAATTAAGATGTTCTGAAAAGTTTTTATGATTCAGGCCCTTGATTTTTAGACAGAAAGTATTGTGGTTATTCCAGTTGTGACATTTTTGTATAAGACCTGTATTTCATTGCTTTTGGGCATATACTGCCACAATTGCTCAATAGTTTAAATCATACGAATGCTAAGCTGTGAAAGCTAAGCAAAAGTTTACCTTCTGAAATTCTGTAACATCCTTGAGGATTGCTGTGTTGATTTTCCCGTTGCCCTTACACAGCTGACATTGCTTCTTTTTTAACTGCTTAGAATAGCTAGAAACTGTAATGTGTCTTCAGTCTGCTTCTGCACTTTTACTGTAAGAAATCGAAAATATAATTTGGAATAACAGCTCCTGAATTTAGCTATGCTAAGAATCTTATCTTTCTCTCACTTTCACCTCACTGTGCTCTCTTCTACCATTTTTCACTTTATGCTGTAACCCTGCCACCCAAATTACACCATTTCCTGATATCCTTTTACAAGTTCATAGGTAGTTACTAGGCTAATGATCCAAGCCATGCTTCTCAAAGGCAAGAATCAAACCCTCTTCTCTCTTTCTCTTTCTCTCTTTCTCTCAGTTTGTGAGTTAAACACCTTAGCCATAATACCAACATCCAATAATAATACATATTTGTTAACCAAGTTGGCCCACAAGGCACACAGTCACTTTTCAGGGGCAACTTGGGAGAAATATTTGAGAGAAGTATCTGGTTCAGTGACTTGCTTAAGGTCATGCAGTACAAGTTTCATTCTACTAATAGGACATTCTACTTATGCCATAGAGCATCAGATCAAGGAACTACCTACAACCATAATATTAAGACCACTACATCTGGAAGGAAGACCCACAAAACTCACTGACTGAGATCAGCGAGTCAGTAATGCCTACTATTATAGTGTTAGATTTTAGTTAAAAACAGCTAGCAAGTTTCTTCTCATCCAAAAGAGCCTTCTCCTTAGCACCAGTTTGGGCAGCCAAGATAATACTTAAGGACTAAGCAGCACTTCCCAACTTTTCAAGGTCAATCAGTAGGTAAATGAGAGTTGTTGGGAATCAAACTCTGTAACATGGGAACGACAGCTCATAGTCTTTGTGACATCCCCCCTCTGGGCCAGTAATCAAGGAGCCTCAATCCTCACTACTGACACTGGTAGGGAACATTCACTTAACATAAAAATGGATACATACAGTATTTTCAGATGCAGCTCTCTATACCAAGCACAATTTCCCTTAACATCACACAGGGACCACAATCCAGTCCTGGGGCTGGATTTTCCTCTCCAGGCCCCAAATAAGACTCCACCGTCTCTCTCTCTGCAGAAATCAGTGCTGTGTCCCTGTTCCAAGTAGCTAACACACACACTTTTAGAGATTTGATTTTCACACACACACACACACACACACACACACACACACACACACACACACACACACACACACACACACACACACACACACACTTGGGAAAGGCTGGCACAGAGGTACCTGCTATGCCACCTCCATTCAGACTATAAGGTAGATTCACTACCACCAGCTAGCTACTTTAAGGCTCTTATTAGGGTACCCAATTACTCTTAGTAAAATCAATACTTATACAAATGGTAATGTTTGACCAAGTGGCAAGACATTCAGGAGCATGAAGCCAGAGTGCCACCAAATAACTGCAATTACTTTCATAGGTTAAAATATTTTCTAAAAGACCAGCCACAGTGAAGGATATAGCTATATTTAGTAATAAATAATAAAAGAGAAAACATGAAAATACTGAATATATATTTACAATAAACTCCAGAGTTTCAGTTTACAGGAAATATGAAAACAACACAGATGGAAAGATTCAGACAGATACAGAAAAACAACATTTAACTAGTCTCACTATAGTTTCCTGACTGAAAACTAGTCCCTACTTACTTGCTAAAGCAAGGCAAGATGAAATGGATGAGTGCCTTTGTTGTCAGTACTAATAACAGACTACTGAGTGTCACTGTTACATCTCTCACTAGTATCTAAATGCAATTTCAGTGTTGGCTACAGGATGACATCACATCTAGTCACCTGATTCTGTGTTTCCCACACTACCCCCTCGCTGGAAATTGAGCCATGATCTAGCACAGATGTGTCACAATACACACCCAGAACCCTACTAAGACTTATTACAGCATTTGGAGACTGTAATACAATCACAACCATTTTGTCCTTCTGCAGAGACTAACCAGCCATTCTCTGGCACCTCAGGGTAGCAATTAGATCACTACTAAGGACAATAAGAGCAGGAAACCAGCCCAGACACTGTGTCTCTGGCTGCACTCAGGCCTCTAAGGTAAAATATTTATGGCATAAACCAAGTCATTTAATTTCAGACTATTTTTCTTAAGGTTAGCCAAGCTGAACTTAACCTCTTCCCTTCCAGCATCCTCTGTTAACACACACACACACACATACATATATATATATATATATATATATATATATATATATATATATATATATATATATATATATTTCATCAGTTACAATACAGTCTGACATACATGTATATTTCTTTTCTGTCCAGCAACACTAATTGCTGATACATTTTTAATACAATGAAGTTTACATATACATTTTTTAACACAAGCATCTGTACTTGATATTCAAATGATATAAAATTCTTTACAAAACACCAGCTAGCTATGCTGGCATATGTTACACATGCACTGCCCTACTCTCTTTGGCATAGCTGCCACTACCTCACATCATCACAGTCTTAACCCTCTGCACCAACTGCCAGATAAAGTAGTTGCGTTGATTGCTAACCATTACTGCAATCCCAAAATGATATATACTTTTTCCTGCTGATGTGCAGTATTCATTCCTACACATCACAGGCTCATAGGTAAGTTCTGGGCTAGCTGACTGTGGGATAATTTAAACTTTTCCAATTTCCCTCAGAGGTGAGAATCAAATCCTGTATCATGTGTCTGTGAAGTAAACACTTAACCATTACGTAAAGACTTCTATCCATGTTCTTCCTTTCTTTTATGTTATTTATTTGATTATTTATTTACTGCTGTACAAGACCTTGTCATGGTAACTAAAGTGTACTGCAAGAGATATGTCTGGCTGTATGGTGCAGAAGCATAAAACCCAGACTGTGACCCAAATGACATAAGACAAATTAAAGTCCTAGACACTGGAAGATCCAGATAAAGAGGGTGAGACTAAGGCGCTAGTGCAAGCTCAGGTACTAAGGGGAAGGAAGGCCCAACCTACTGCATTTTTGACACCACGTGGTGACAGGTGAAGAAACAGGCAACGCTATGGTTTGAGATTTGCATGCCTACCAAGATGTATATATGTGCAAATAGCCACAATTACACCACTGTGCAGGAATATGCCTGGGCCATGGGAACATAATACTGTGAGATCCTGTAGGGTCCACATGTAAAAAAAAAAGCATCGGTGGCTTCCCACAAACAACCCACAACCTGGGGGGGGACAGGATGGCTGATCACCAGCAGGCAATGTAAAGGTAAAAAAATGAAAAAACAGTATATTGAAGAAGCTATACCCAAAGTAAGAGGATTGATGGTATTTACCTTGCTGATTTGCAGCCTAGCACCCTAGTAGTAGAGTTCCCATTTAATGAATACCACTACCACTATTTATCTCCTGATGGCTTCATCAAAGGTGGAGATTTTCCCAATCCATTTTCCTGTGCCAACAGCTCAGGCCATCTCTAATCTTATAACTATGTCTTCTTACATTACTTCCCCTCTCCTCTCATGCCTCATTCTTAATTTCCACCTATAATCCATCATATTAACCCTTGCTAACTTCTGCCAGCCTTTAGCATGTTTTTTACTGCTCTGTGGCACAAATGGTCTTCTTATCTTATTCTGTAAATGGCACTCACTCTTTTCACCCTCACACTTCCTTTTCTGGGAGGCTCTGGTACTCTTAAATTTGTGTACAGACTTACTACGTCCTCTGTTAGTCTGCCATACCCATAATCTAATCAGACCACCACTGCTCTTCCTCTACCAAATGAATTATTTTGTTTAGTCATATCATACCTTGGGAACTAGTGTGGGCTTGTGGGAGGATGGCAGATGGTGGGTAATGTTATAAGGACATTAATGATAATGCAGGATACACAGATGGAAAAAGGGAGGTAATTATATTGTCACTAGAAGCAGATAAAGCATCTGACACATTACAGTGTCAGTTTTTATTCAATGTAATGGAAAGGGCAGGTTTGCCTTACTGCATAACTGAAACCATTAAAAGAATGTATGAATGGGCAACAGGAAGAGTGAAATAAGGGCAAGACCATCTGAAAACATTACTATGGAGATGAGCACATGGTAGGGGTGTCCTTTGTCCACCAGTTGTTCGTCTTGTACTTGGAGCAGTTGGCAGTATTTTTAAGAGTGGAGTTGAGCATTCAGGGATCTCAGTGGAGGCAAGTCAGAGAAAAGTTTATTTGTTTGCTGATGATGACCTTATAACTATGGCAAGATCAAAAGAAAACATAAATAGGGTATGAGAACCAAAAGGAAGATTTGGAAGGCTGGAAAGCAGGCTAGTTATAGAATCAATAAAAAAGACACAAACATTGGCTGTTAATCTTATATCCAGAAGAAAACCTAAGAGAGAACTAAGGGTAAATATAAGGTAAGACATTTGTGAGGTGTCTGGGAATGTGGTTTTGCCATACAGTAGAGGAGACCTTCAGAGTAACTAATGAAAAACCACGGCAGATACACAGACCATTATTAGAAAAGTAGCAGTTTATACCCTTGAGGTATACCACCAAACAGACCACATATGGCATCCTATATACTACTCCAATTCCTGTACATCTGGCAGTTTTTGGTGGCTCCCAGAGGGACAATTTAAAAGAAAGATTAAGCAAATAGTGGCCCATTATTTATGGAGGGAAGAGATATCAAAAATAGCCTGAGAAATAATTATCATGCCAAAAGACAAGGGAGGATTAGGAGTCCTGCACATTAAACAATACCTGCAGGCAAATTTGTCAGCAGTTTTGAGAAGATGCATTCAACAGAATTATAAAGCAGAATGAAAGAAGATGACATGGGAAGAGCAAGAAAGCTTGGAGGAAGGAAAGAATATGTTATGATATGAATTATAATATTGATATGATTATAATATGAAGCAATATGTTAGCAAAGACATGCATCTGGAGCGTTTCTCCCCAGTCCTCCGCTGAAAATTGGCTTTGTTCCAAATCGGACTTTCCCAGTAAAAAATGTTAAATAAAAATAAATAAATAAATAAATAAAATATTACTGGGGAAACCATAAGGTAGTTTGACCAACAGTGTATTATGTGAACTTCAAAAGTTAGTGGTGGTGTTGTTTGAAAAGGAGGAATTAAGGCAGTGTAAAGTTGAGATATGTACTATAGGAGAAATAAGACTGGATCATGGAGGTAAACAGCCACATGGAAATGGAAACTAGAGCATAGCAACATAAACTATTGGTCACACTTGTTGGTAGGGAGCAGAGTGAAACCTTGGGGAGAGGTCAGTCAGGCATCTGGACTGGAGAAGAAGCTAAGATACTACCATGTGGGGGTGAAAAGGTTAGCAGAAAGGTTGAGATGGAGCAAGATGGAGTAGAGTCAAATACCTAGTTGGTGAAAGTAGTTATTGAACAGAAGGAGGGGAGGATGAAGGATCATTGAGAGGAGTAGTCTCACGAGTCTACAAGATATTAAGTAACATGAAGTCAGAAACAATGAGCAAGATGAATGCACCCGGAGAAAGAAAGGGAAGGAACTAACTGAGCAAACATGGGGGTCCAGCTTCCAGCTCTCGAAGTATGCAACCAAAGCTAAGTGCTTCAGGATCTTTCCATGAAAGAGCTTGTACAGATACTTTTACAAGCCAAGTAGGTTGACAAGGATGTATGCAGGGGTGAAGGAGAACTGTTAGAGGTGTGAGAGGAGGTCACAAAATGATGTGGGCACATATATTTTGGGAGTGTGAGAAAATATGGAATTTCAAAGTGGGGCTGCAGGTTTAGTAGAACAGGTACTCCAAAAGCAACATGTTATCTCTAAGCAACAGTTCATTTTGAGCTGAATAACAGAAATCCCTAAGTAGTATAATAAGTTGATATGGGTTATAATATTGTTAGCAAAGAAAGCCATTACAAAAAATGAGAAAAAAAGGGAAAACCTCCCTCCATCGCAGAAATAAATAAATGAATAAATGATTTAGCTGAAAAGAAGGAAATAATCTGGGCACCCCCACCAGGGGCAACAATGTCCTAGAACTAGTCATTACCTACATGAATGACCAGTGTTCCACACCTGAAGTCAACTCCTCGTTGGTCAGATCCTACCATAAGCTAATCACCCTAGATATCCACATCGCACCCCACCCCCCATTAAGGAAACCATGGTAAAAAATTTCTCCAAAGCCAACTTCATGCTTCTTAAGACAGAAGTGGCGAACTTCATGACACCCATGTAGATGGATAATACAGTTATGACTGCTGAATCCTACACAAATGCACTCTATAAGCTCTTACACGAGTGCATGGATCATGTTATCCCAAAAAGAACTAAGATGCTACCCTCCAAAAAAAGGAAGCCAATCTGGTGGTTCCCTGCCATAAACAAACTCTACAACAAAAGGAAGAAACTGTTGCAAAAGAGAGTAAAATCCCATGAGTGGAGGAGCTCCCTGGTCATCCTCAGTAAGAAGCTGAGATCCCTTGTAAGATCCTCCAAATCTAGCTACAAAAACAAAATTACTACTGATTCTAGGGACAAGCACAAATCATTCTATAGCTATGCCAAGAATCTCAATGGCAACACCCAGATCTGCTCTGAGTTACAGCACAATGCCACGACAATTACAGAACCAACTGATATTGCCAACATCCTGACAGGTTCAGTGCTAACTTTACCCCCCTCTCACCCCCTAAAGGCCCCATATCTATACAGGAAGAATGCAGAGTCGCTGTAATCACAACCATGCAGGTAAAAGATACACTGTCTAAAGCCAAAAACACAGCATCCATGGGACCGGAAAACATCCCAGGCTGCATTTTACATGAACTTCAGAACAAACTGGCTCCCCACTTAAGCACCATGTTCAATCATAGCCTCACATCAGGCTTTGTGCCCAGTGAATGGCACACAGCAACAGTTATCCCACTCCACAAAGGGGGGGAGCCACCACTGATCCCGGGATCTATTGCCTATTAGCCTGACGAGCCTGGTGTGTAAGGCCATGGAACATATCATCGTGGAACTCATAAACAAAGACATTGGTAACCTCCAAACTCTAGACCCCACCCAGTTCGGGTTTGTGAAAGGCAGACCATGCCTCCTGAACCTGATCGACTTCTTTGAGGCAGTCATCAAAGCCGTAGACGAGGGTAAGGTGGTTCACACAGCCTATCTTGACCTCGCCAAGGCTTTCGACATCATCCCCCATTCTGAAATTATAGCTAAACTCACTAAACTTGGTATAAATCCCTACATCACAAGATGGGTTGCCAACTGGCTCACTGACAGAACCCACACTGTAAAAGTTGCAGACTCCAAATCTGACTTCAAACTAGTGACAAGTGGAGTACCACAAGGTTCAGTCCTGGGACCTCTCCTGTTTGGTATCTACTTCTCTGAAGTACAAGCTAACACAGAAGGCCTTTGGCTAACAAAGTTCACAGATGACTGCAAACTAGGAACCATAGTCGAGTCCCCAAATGATGTGGACATCCTACAGAAGGGGCTCACTGAGACAGATGCCTGGTGTCAGAGCCATGGCCTCAAGCTCAATGCCAAAAAGTGCATTGTCATCCCCTTTAGTAAAAACTTTGTACCCATGAAATACCACATAGGCGGCAGTCTACTTAATGCTGAATGTGTGATAAGAGACCTTGGGACTCAGGTGGACAGTAGTCTCTCCTTTGATAATCACATCGCCACAGTAGTCAGATGTGGCACACCTCATCACAAAAGGGTTCTCATCCAGGAAAAAAGAGGTCATTGTTCCCCTCTACTCGACACTCATTAGACCCATTATAGAGTACAATGCCCCTTTTGGAATGTACCTCACAAGACATCTGCAGCAGCTGGAAAGGGGAAAGAAGTACCTCACAAAGAGGATTACTGGCCTCAAACAGATGCCCTACACTGACCATCTCAAGAAACTACAGCTTTACTCCATAGCATATCGCCTACTGCAAGGTGATCTCTGCCTAACATATAAAGCTATGTTAAACCCAGAGCTGCTGGACATGCTACACCTAAAGAAATCCCAATCCCTCCAAGCTACATGCTCTAGGGACCTAAACCTTATCACCACAATAAACAGGACATGCTGAAGGGATAGATTCCTGTCCCAGAGACTTCCCATACTCTGGTTCAAGCTACCCATCTATGTCAAGCAAAGTTCCTCATTAGCACTCTTCAAGAAAAATCTTGATGAGTGGATGGGAAATAGGAAATACACCCTGGGGATCACTTCTGTGGCTATGCTCGACAGGGTCACAGGAAAATAATTTTCTTGGGTGGCGTAAGCCAGGGAACCTTGTTGGCTAGGCTTACTTAGGCCCTTGGGCCGATAGCCTAGTACCTACCTATGAACCTATGAACCTATAAGGTATAAGATAGGGTATTATGTTAAGAAATTGAAGAGATGGTTAGCCATACATGAAATCAAAGGGGTATGATCTTTGTCTTGGAAGAAATTATAAGCAACTAGATAGTAGACAATGTTGCCAAGATAGAAGAAACTTTAAAGGAGGAATTATGAGAGCTGAGTGTAATAATATTAAAAAAAAATGTATATACATGTTGAACTGTCAAGAGGTAAGTGTTTTATTATATTAGTGAAAAAGTATACATTGTTTTTCAAGGGGGTTAATGGAGAAGAGTTAAACTAATATATTATAGAATAATATATTATTATTATTATTATAGAATAATGCAGAAGTGTCTGACTGAAAGTGAAAGAATAAACAACTGTTAATGCAAATGAAAAAGGATGTACACACCAGAGTTGAGCTGTTTGTGCATGAATGAAAGAAGTACGTTAGTAGTCAGTGTAAAATAAGGTAACACTGTGTACCATGTCTGGGACTGTAGTGTGTAAAACATAATGTCTGAAAGAATTCATGACAATTTTAAAACAGAAAAAAGAAGGGAAATGGAGTTAAGAGTCCAGTGATAATATACCACTTGTCACTAAATATGCTGTATAAACAGGCATGAATAAAACCAAAAGCTATATATCTAGATGAACAGACCATGTTCAAGGGGATTTCCTATATTAAATCAAAAATAGCATTACCAAACTTCTGACAGCATAATAATGAGTAATAGGTACGTGTGGGGAAATTTGCAAAAAAGCAGTGGAAATTTGGTCCTGTATTAGAAAAGTTACAACAGCAGTGGTAGTGCTCATTAACATAAGGGCAATGTTAAATTCCCAGATAATTACAGGCCCATTAGTTCAGCATTCAGAATTTACCGAGTAATAGACAGAGTGATCATAGATCTGGTACAGAAATAAATGGGAAACTTTTCCTGCAAGATCAGGATCAACATGGATTCATGAAGGAAGGGTTCCATTTTCTAAACATGGCACCATTGTTTGAAGAAGTAACTGGTTGCACAGGCCAAGCTCTGTGAGTGCACCCAAGATAACATGATCTGTCAAAGTACCTGGTAATTAAGTATACTGAAGAAGCTGAAACTGGTAAAAATCAATTCCTGAACAACTAAGTGGCGACTTAACAGAAGTAAAAGGGTACACAACTAGTGGAGTACCTCAAAGCCTTGTTTTGGGCCCTTCACTCTTCACTACTTTTTTTCATGGGAAGATATGAGTGACTACCTTTGGGCGGCAAAATATGCAAGGGAAGAATCACAGCTTTCTCCACTACAGATGGTCTATAAATTGTACACTTATGGTGTCTGAAAATGTTATCATGTTTGGCAAAAAGAAATGTAACATCTTATACTTTAGGAAGAACACTTTAAGCTTTAATTATAAAAGTTGATAGTCATATACTCAAAACAAATTTTGTTATAAGGAGCACAGGAACATTTATAAGAAAAGAGGATGTCAGGATGATAAAGAAAAACAATTATGCCACTGTATGCAACACTAAATTTGTCAGATATTACATATTCTACATCATTTGTTCATACTTAATGAAATGCCCCATAACAACTACAAGTTAAAAAAAAACATTCCAGAGAAAATAGAAGAGCACAAAACTTATTATGTTCCTATATGTTAATAGAAGAGCAGAATACTTACTATGTCCATATACGCTAGGCTGCCCTCACTGTTTTGTGTGTTAGCTCCTGAGAGGGGAGAGTCTGGTATTCAGGGCACATTCATATCTTGTTCTTTGGGGAAGTCTGTGCTTGGTCTTCAATGCACATTTATATCAAGCTCTTTCACAAGGATAGCCCCCAGGTAATTATTATCATATAATAGAACAAGTTCCCACTCCTGGTAAAGCAGTGTTCATCTAGGCCTACATTTAACAAACAACAAGATGACTAATGTTTATCACAACAAACAAAGAAATGGTGTAATGTCAAGTCAAGTATCCAGACAACCAATAGATCACAAACTTGATATTCAGATTTGTGAAATCATGAATCCACTCCTATCAGTCAAAAATACAGAAACAATCCTTTGTCTCTATGCCATTATTATTAATTATTATTATTATTACTATTATTATTATTATTAAGCAATAATCCATGACTGTGTGTAGGTATATCAATATTTCCCCACGGTTGCTGTGGTTTGATCAGGAGGGTGAAGCCCGAGTGATTAAACAAAGGCAGCTGTAGGTAAATCCTGATGTATTCACAAACAGGAGTGCATTATTGCTATTACACAATAACATTACATAAGAAATAAATTCCTTACTTCTCTTAAATAATGCAATTGTATAAGAGCACTTCTGTCTTGTTTTGCATTGTCTTCACTATACTGATATCCTGCACATGCATATGGGACATGTTCCCACCCTTGCACATTACATCAGTGCAGGAGAAGTGATGGAGAAAACAAAATCTCTGCTGCTGTTTTTTTATATGTTAAAAAATAGACAGTATGTTTTTGTTTTAGTTTTGCATAACATACCTAATTTTTCTCATATTTTAGCTTGTTGTCCATAGCATATGCTAATAGAAAAGTACAGCTGCTCAATGGTGCTTCAGCGGCCAGACTTTTTTTCTGTTGGTATATGCCTGATTTACAACAGGCATGCTGGTTGGGCTATCCAATCAGTGTGTTCATTTTTGAATGGCAATGAGCCATTATTGTATTATTGCTATTATACAATGACATTATTTAAGAAAGAAATTGCTTACCTTTCTCAAATGATGCCTTAGTATAAGGGCACTATAGTGTTCCTCCATGGTCTTCTTTGTTTACTAAAGTACTACGAATGTATATGGGACTTCATTACCACTCTTTCATAGTACATCAGTGCAGTGCAGTGCAGGAGAAACAACAAGGGAAAGAGAATCTCCATTGCTGTTTTTTTTCTTCCAACATACATTATAACCTCTTAATGCAAGAAAGCTGGACAAAGCCAAATGTAATGGGGGAGGGGCAAAGGTCCAAGAATAGGAACAGATTTCATATATTTCTCTTATAAACTTAGAAAGTTGCTGGAATAAGTTTTATTAGTGTGCATTTTTTGAATGATGTGAAACCTTGTCCTCAAATGTCTGTTATTATCTAATGATTTCAATCCCCAGTGGCTTGCCAGAAAAATCACAATTTTTATAAGGAACAGACCAAATTACAAGGAAAAATCTAGGCATTCTGTGAAAATTTTGACAGTTAAAAGGTACAAAAAGATTTTAGTAGGGAGAGTGCAGAAATACAAGGAAAATCATGTACGTTTCTGTTTCTTTAGTTTTGCAGAATATACCTGATTTTTCTTGTATTTTGCCCTGTTCAACCACTCAATGGTACTTCAGAGGCCAGACTTTTTTCTTTTGGTATATGCTCAGTTTACAGTGGCCATGCTGGTTGGGCTGTCAAATCAGCATGCTCTTTTTTGACTAATAATGAATAATTGATGTATAATTGTTATTAGTAGTAATATTAAAACTTGTCATGCAACTCAGGTGTCCCACTCACACTGTGCATGTGTCTCTATGCTGCTGTTGTCATTATTTATTAATGTTATTACTTTTAAAACTTCTCATGCATTTCAGAGCAGTGTCAAACTCACACCCACACTCTGACTCACTTTACAGTGATCCAAGAGTGCCCATTCCTTCCTGCCAAAAGTTCCACTAGTGTTGATGGTGTGTTCCTAGTCAGTCCCTAAGATAAAGAAAAAAAAAATCAATGTTTTCCCTTTATAATAAAGAATATCCATCTCCTTCCTTTCTGCCACTCTTACACAATCATTTTTCTGCGGATTCACTACCCCAGCCTTCTGTCATTTTTTTTATTTATACACACACACACACACACACACACATATATATATATATATATATATATATATATATGCACACACATATATGGGTCCCAATCAGTTGATTGAGTTTTTAGAAATTCGAAATTCATATGTTCGAGACCATATGATTGAGTTTTTGGAAACTTGAAGCGTTTGAATAGAGATTGCAGTACGGTGCTTATTGGGAAATTTACCATTTTCCTCACTGTTGTGTGATCTTGAAGTAGGTATATTTAATTTTCAGGGGGTGCAGGGGGGCTTCTCCCCCCCTGCAAAAACATAAAAAAGGTAGATGCTTGTGTTTTTTGCGCTTTTTTTGTTGATGTTTGAGTTTTTGGAAACTTGATCATATGGTTTTGACCATATGAATTTTGAGTTTCTGAAAACTCAGTCATCTGGCATACACCCATATATATATATATATATATATATATATATATATATATATATATATATATATATATATATTGTTCTCACTTGCAAACTCACCTCTTCTATTACACATGAAAAAGTTTGCCTGTTGAATTAATGAAGCTGCACAAAAAACAAATGCTGCATTGAAGTTAAAAATTTGTAACAAACATGTGACATGCTGTTACCACAGAGCTTTGATGCCCCGGTAGAGGGCATAAACCTTTTGCTATGCATAAATTGGTTCATAGAATCATAGTTGTCTACTAAGCTAATGAACACTATGACCTTTTAATCCTAGCCATGCATCCCAAGTCTATAACAAATTTTGGTACCCTTGGTAGTATAAACAGGGGCTTGGGATATGAAACATTTACAGGCAGGGTCCTGGGAGAAGAACCATTTAGAGGCTGCCTCTGTCTGTCAGATAAATAGATGCAAAAATGGGTGTGAATGTCTGGTTCCCCATCCAGTTGTCTAAGTTACTCTTGAATTGGTTTAGGGAGGAACTCTGCTTCATACGGATGGGGAGCCTGTTCCAGAGAAGGTCAGTCTCTGGGATATATACCTCTCTCTCCATCATAATTTGAGTAAAGCTGAACAGGAAGTTCTTGTTTTTTTATGTAATAATCGTAATATTATTATTAAATCTGCAGATAAAGGGAGCATGATATTTTGCAATATTTGACAAACACTAGGCAGGATTTTTGCCAGGTCGAAAATTTAACAGTTCACAGATAGCAATATTTGATGCATCTCTGATGGTTGTTAATGCTAGGAGCATTAATAATAAAGTTTTTTCATTGAAAACAAATTGCTACGTTCCCACAAGATTGATGTTGTTATTGTTTGTGAAACATGGTTAAAGAACAATGGATAGAAACCAGTTCTGTCAAGGGATAAATGTTTTTACTGTAAGAGACATTTCAATAAAAGATCAGGTGGAGGTGTTATGATAGGGATTAAAGATAGCTATGAGACCTGTGATTATTACATGTTTAGTGATAATACCAATACTATAGACTGTGTAACTGTGACAATAAAGACAACCCTGGAACATATAGCAATTGTTGGAGTATATAGACCGCCTAAGTCAAGTGCAGATGACCTAGATGAATTCTTACATTTCTTACATGAAACACAGGAGGGAAGAATAATATTAGCTGGGGACTTAAATTTGCCAGAAACAGACTGAAATAATATTGATTCAACAATGTTAGTAAAGAAATTATTGAGTATATTCAGGGACAACAAGTGCTTCAGATTGTAAAAAAAAACTACCAGGGGACGGAACATACTAGACATTTGTTTGTGTTCCCAAAGAAATTACTGTAACTTCAAGTCAAGTGTTACCACCACTGATGTGCAGTAATCATAGAGTTATAAAGGTTAATTTGTTGCTAAATAATTCTGTCAAACTGAAATCTAAGCCAATGCACAGAAGGTTAATTACAGATTATATGGAAGTAAAGCAGTCACTATGTAAAACTAACTGGAGTGAGGTGTTCAGTGGAAAAACTGCAGATGGACTGTGGAAAGTTTTGAAAGAGAAATTGTTTGAGTGCAAAAAATCAAAAATAATGTTTAACATCAGGATCTAGGCATACAACATCAGGGGTATATATTTCCATAAGAACAAGATATCTGATTATGGTGAGAGACAAAAATATAAGAAATGGAAGACATGTTCAGCTAAAACTTTGAAAACTGAAATAAACCAGCTGGACAAACAGATTAAGCATAGTGTGAGACAAGATCAAGAAAAAATTGAAGAATATTTATATAAAGATATTGAGCATAACAGGAAACGTTTTTATAGATACATAAGATGTAGATGGACTAAAGACACACAAATTGATAAACTGTGTGCAGATTCTAAAATTTATTCTCAGACACAACAGATTATAGATATATTTACAAAATATGCAAAACAGTTTAGCTCCACAAAGGGGGTGATAAGTTGCCCTAGTGACATCCAGGTAACCCCAGATACTGGAATAAGTTTAGATTATATTGAAAAAGAGCTGTGCAAACTAGATCCAAACAAAGTGCAGGGAGGAGACAGAATTAGTAACAATGACCTGAAAAAACTTCAGCAAAAACTTACGGTACCATTATATTTATTATTCACTACGTCATATAAATATGGGGAGATTCCTCAAGATTTGAAACATGCACTTATTAAACCTGTCTTTAAGGTAAAGGGGAGTAGAACAAACCCAGAGTCATATAGCCCCTTAAGTCTACTTTCATGTTGTGGAAAAATAATGGAGAAGGTAATACTGGATAAGTTATTGTCAGAATTGGAAAGGATGGAACATGAAACCATATACCAGCATGCACATATTAAAAATAGATCTATTACCACCTGTAACATGATGTTCTATAACAATGCAATAACAGCTATGAATGAACAATTGTGCTGTGATGTAATTTATATAGATTTAACTCCAGCATTTGACAGGGTCATACACAAAACACTGATCAATAAATTAGTACAACTAGGTATTGATGTACTCTTGACAAGATAGATAGCTGCATGGCTTACAAATAGGACATGGTAAGTATTATACAGCAACTGGAGAGGTGAAATCCTTGGTTACAGTCAGAGACAACCTGAAATTGGGTAAACTGATTACAAGTATTACAGATAAGGCATGTCTGCAAAATAACTTGACTAAATTGACCATTTGGGCACAGGAGAATAATATGCTGATAAATACATCAAAAACTAAGCATATGAGATTTGGGAGACATAAACTGAAAGGTGAATATTTAATACAGCACACATTGATTGAAACTGTAGACTCGTTTAAGGACATGGGTATATGGGTAGATTCAGCTATGAGTTTTTCGGGTCTATATTATAATAGCGAAAATCCTTTTTAGCGAACGTGAAAACACAGACATGTATTGCGCGAAATGTGATTATGTCGAACGTAATAAACAGCGAAAACCAAAAAGTCAAAGTGTCATGGTTGGCCCGTCTGCGGTACAGCTCCATAAGGTAAGTGTGCGATAGTTATGGACCTTAGGGTTTGGGTGCAGGTTAAGGTAAGTGCATAGATAGGTAATGTATGTAAGGTTTAGTGTAGGGTTAGAATTAGGGTTTTGTTAAATGTATGTGTGTGGATTAATTGTTTTGTTTTGGTATATCGCTGTAGGCTAAGTGTGTGATAGTTACAGACCTTAGGGTTAGGGTGAGGGTTAAGGTAAATGCATAGACGGTAATGTATGTAAGGTTTAGTGTAGGGTTAGACATATGGTTTTGGTGCTTTACTTTAGGGTTAGAAGTAGGGTTTTGGTTAGTGTATGTATGTGGTTTATTTATTTTGTTTGGGTGGGCAGTATGTAGTGGGAGGTGGAGGTGGCCGACTATGGGGATTCGATTTTTTGTATTTCACGGTTTAGTACATTCGGCATATTTGCGTTTCACGCAATATGTGTCGGTGTTTTGGTGTTCGCTTAAAGGGAGTTTCGCTATTATAATATAGACCCAAGTTTTTCTAATTATATCAACCAATTGACTAATGATAGTTATAGAACAATAGGTTATATAAAAAGATTTATAAAGTCTAGGAAATCAAAAATAATGAAGTCATTGTTTGTTAGTTACATTAGACCCAAACTTGAGTATTGAATAACAATATGGAAACCCTATAAGAAAACAAGCATGAGTAAATTGGAAAGAGTACAGCGGAAATATACCAAGGGCATCCATGGATGTGAAAATTTAAGTTATTATGAAAGACTAAAATATCTGAACTTGTACAGTATCACTTACAGATATCTAAGATGAGATCTTATTCAGGTATGTAGGGCATTTAGAGACAGCTACCTCTGGGAATGTTTGGGGTTATCAAAAAGTACAAGAGAATCATCAGACAACCTATGTAAAAGATTCTATGGGAATGAGAAGTGTACTAATTGGTTATATGACAAAGTAGCTGATGCATGGAACAGACTAACAAATTACAACAAAGCAAGTACTAGTTTAGATATTTTTAAGAGCAGCCTGGATACTTATTATAGGGACAAGTGTTCTGGTATATTGGCAAGCTAGAAGGGCATTAATGCCCATGCTTGAAATATTTGTATGCATGTATGTATGTATGTATATGTTTTGTTTGTGTCTTTTGGCTTTTTCCCGGTTAGGGGTCGCCACAGCGGAACTCTGGTCTGCTAATGATTGGCAGTAGATTTTTACGTACTGGCTTGCCGGACCTAACACACAACCTTCAACAAAGGAATGCCCATTCACGCATGTCGACACACAGAAGACCCTCTAACTGAGAATCGAACGGGCAATGTCTAACTGTGAGGTGACAACGCTACCGCAGCACACCATGAATTAAATAGGACTTTGGTATATGGCTTCTACTGCATAACAGCCATATGCAATTGTGAACATCTTTCATGTTGTACCTTTTGAATAAAAATTAGTGCCACTTAACAATTCAAGCATTCTTTCCTTGCAACATAATCACCAGTCCTCAGCCCACCAGCTTACATAATCCTAAGGATGTTAGTTCACAAAGCAATACACCTCACAATTTATACCCACAGCCTGTGCACATACTTTTAAGAGTCACAAGGGTGCAAACGCCAACCTTTACAGCCCACTGAGACTGCATCCAACTACAGTAATGTTTTAGTAATAGGTGACACTGTTGTCAGGCATATGGACACAGTCCTCACTAGGCCGGATAAGACAATGGTAACAGTTGTCTTTCTAGTGACTACACCCCGGAGGCAACACAGGCTCTTAGATCTCTCCATCCAGGCAAATATGATTATGATATGATAGTAGTCCATGTTTGGGGGGGGGGGGGTGACTAACCTAGAAGGACATGCAGAACAATATGAATGCGCTTGCTGTGCATGTGTGCATTTACTCTGAGTGATGCCAAGATTCAAAGACAAGATAATTGGCTATGTAGCTGATGTCATTTTAATGCGATCCAGTAGGTGTCAGCCTGGGATGAGATAGGTGAAAATCCTTTTTGTTATGCCAGCCAGGGAATGGTCTTCACCTCTCTTACCAAGGTTTTCATTTTCTGGCCAAAGACTTTGCTGCCATCTTAGTACCTTTTTAGACAGAATTCAGCTCTTGTGCATTCCAAGCTAGTAATTTCTTATATGCATAGTTACGAAGACATGATTTCATAGCAATACTGTTCCTGGGAATAATGTCTATCACACCTTCATACCTACTAGCAATCTTAGGGGAGTACCACTGTTTGTCAAAGTTATCATCTCCTCATGACAATTTCTTCAGGACTTCACATTTGAACTCTTAGATGTCCAAATCACCATAAACAGGGCTAATTACCACTTCAGACCTAGCTATAGTACACATTATGTGCCTCTTCTCAACATGATAGCACCTAATCTGAAATCTGCAGTAAACCCAGCACATTTCTACTGGGGAACTTCATTCAATACACTGGATGACCTACTGCCAACAGTTGGCATGCTCAGCACTTCCATGACATTATAAACACTAACTCTCTTTTACAGATGGTTACGCATCCTCCTAAAGGCCCCAATATCCTGGGTCTGGTCCTGCCAAACATGGCCACTTGTTGAACATTTCTATATGTATCATCATGCCTTGTTAAGTCAGACCACAAATTAGTGACCTTTTCCTTTTAAACTGGTGGTGCTTCTCCTGTAAATACATGCGTATTCATGGACTTTTCGAAAGCAAACCTTCTTCAGTAACTTGACCTAAATAAATTCTGCTGTAATCCTCTTCCATTGGATCCCACTGCTAACGCTGCAGCCTGTGCCTCTGACTTCTTCTCCCACTTAAGTAGTTGTATTGCTAAGACAGTCCCTATCCACACCAGACATAATGAGAAATTTAAAAATAACCCCTGTAGTAGAATATCCTTATAAATAAATTATACAATAAGATAATTTATTTAATGCTTATAAGAGGTCTCATTCTACCAACCTTAACAGCTCACTTAAGCAGAGAATATAGAGGTATAAGGTAACCAAAAATAACTACAAATATTTCTTTATGTCGGCAAGTTAAGAAATATCACCCAACAATGTTCATTGCTAGTTGGGAATAATACTATACACTCTGACACAAAGGTAACAGCTAATATCCTAGAGACAAATTTAGTTCATATTTTAGTCCAAACACAGCAATAGATGTCCCATAGATTCCACAATCCCAGTCACTCGCTTTAATTACTATGGAACAAAGTCTCTCAGTCCTCACAAAAACTAAGAACATTTCATCTATTGGCCCTGGTAATACACCAGATTGCCTGATTATCAGTGCCAGATATGGCCTATCTGAACCCCCTACTTATCATCTTTAGTCTATGCCTGTCCTCTGGTTCCATTACCAAAGCCTGCTGAACCACCATTGTAATGCTCTTACACAAGAGTGATCCAACCACAGATCCTAGTAACTGTAGACTCAAGAGTCTCACTAGCCTCATATGTAAAGCTATGAAGCATATGATTACAGACTTCATTAATCTAGACACTAAAAATCTCTTATCCATTGCTCCTCATTAATTTGTCTTTGTTAAAAAGGTCTTGCTTCTTTAACCTCATTAATTTCTTTGAAAAGCAACCAAAGCAGTACATACAGGATATCTAGACCAGGCTCAAGCCTTTGACACTATTCCACATGCCAACATTACTGACAGACCTGGAAATCTAAATATGAATCCTTATGTTATGCAGTAGATAACTAATCAGTGGTCTGACAGTACCCATGTAGTTAGAGTTGCAGATGCTACTTCTGAACAAACAAAAAAAGTTACCAGTGGTATACCACAGGGCTCTGTGTTGGGCCCCCTCATATTTGGCATCTATTTTTCAGACCTTCAGACCAATACTCTTAGCATACGGTTATCAAAGTTCACAGAAAACTGTAAATTAGGTGTTGTTATTCAATCAGACTCACAATTACTCCAATATAGGTTAGACCATGCTAAAAACTGGTGCAAAGACAATAGTCTCAAATTAAATTTGAAAAAATATAATATAGTTCATTTTGGAAAACAAACCATTTCACATACCATATAGGTGACACATCCCTCCAGTCAATCACATTTTAAGCCATATTGGCACTCTTTGATGATAACTTATTTGACCATCAAGTCTCCACAACAGTTCAGAAAGCCATCTGTCTGGCTCATCTGATTGCCCAATTCCCCTTTATTTGTATCTCATCAGATCCATTACTGAATATAATGCATGTTATGGCATGCATTTTTCTAAGCATTTTACTAAACTTGACAGACTTCAGAAATTCATAACTAAAAAGATGAGTGGTCTCAAAAAACTTAGATATCAGGATAGACTGACAACTATTTCTCTGTACTCAGTCTCCTATAGACTCCTCAATGGAAATCTGTGTCTAGCCTTTTGAGCTGTGAAAGCTTTGACTCTCTTTGAACTCCTCCTGTTCCTTTGCAGAACACATGGTACATCAAATACATCATTAAAGGAACTAAACCTTCATCAATGCATACATTAAGACACATTAGCAAGATAGATTCATATCCCAATATTTCCCTCACGTGTGGAACAAACTCCCCTTACATGTTAAGCAGAGTAGCATCCTTGCTATGTTCAAGGTAAACCAAGATAATTGGAAGAACAGCCTCAAATTATCCCCATTTACCTTGTCTTCTCCTCCTGGAAGTTGGAAGAAGCTTTTAAAAACAGTTTTTTTGGCTAGGCTTGCAATGTTCTGCAGACAGATTGCAAAGTACTCGTTTATTAACATTTGAATCTACATGTAAAGCTGCCCTTTGTTAACAGTTTATGTTGGACATATTTTTTATTTATCAGTTTTGATAGGATATTTCTGATTTGCATCTTAAAGTTCTTGTCAAATGCAGCTTTTTTGGGTGTAAAGGGGATTAAAAGCTTTTGGCATCTTAGATGAATGTAGCATTTTATTTCCAGCATTAACAATGCAGCATTTTATTTCCAGCATTAAAAAAGAGACTCACCTTCTTTGTAGTAAAATGTATACATTTAAATTAATTTTGTGTATCTTTAGTAAATGCATTCTATCAACAAAGATGCTCACTTTTGCTAGGAGCAAATGTAGCATCTTTCTTCAAGAGCTGTAAATCCACATCTGCTAAGCTGTATTCATCTTAGGATGGCGTAATGGTACAGCAGTAGTGTTGTCACCTCATAGCAAGAGGTCCTCCAGTTCGATTCTTGGCTGGAGTACCTTCTATGCAGAGTCTGCATGTCCTCCCTGCATTCATGTGGGTTTTCTCCGAGTACTCCAGTTTCCTCTCATTTTAAAAAGACATGTGTCTGGAGCATTTCTCCCTGGGTCTCTGCTGAAAATTGGCATCATTCCAAGTCAGGATTTCCTGATAAACAAATGTTAAATAAAAAATAAAATAAATCTTCAAAACAGTAATCTCATGTGTTCACTGTTGATTCCACATCAGGTTTTAGTATCTGTAGCCAAATCTCTGAAAGGCACTCGCTCCTCAACAAATAACTGTTGAAACTACTGGTGCATTGATTGGTCAGATGATGGTCCTCTTACATCTATCTGTTTGGGGACTGTTTTTCTTGTTTGCTGTCCTCTGTTAGCATCTCAATCCCTGCAGTTCTCCCAGTGTTTGAAGTAGCTGAAAGCAATTTTACTGTCTGAAGGACTTATGATGGAATCAGCACTACTGGTGGACTGATCATTCACTTCATTTGAATCACTGAAAGTAGTATTCAGTGATTTATGGTGATGTGAAGTATCATTCTTATAACCATTCAAGCCCCTGTGAAACTGTTTAAGTTTTCTGTTCAAGAAAACTTGTGGTTCTTTTTCCTCTTTAGAAGTTACATATTTGAGTCTGTTATTCATTGCATTTTGGTCAGCTGTTTCATAAATCAGTCTAAAAATGTGACTGATTTCATCATTCTTTGACTCAAGTTCTTATGCCGAGTATAATACCAGGTACTACAAACCAATCTTTTAATTTATGCTTTGCATACTTCAACCAATTAAATGTTATTTTACTATTCTAACTGGAAATTTGGTGATCCTTAATTCTGCCAGCATACTTAAAGACAGAAGAATATTTAAAAAAATAATGATCAGGCTGTTTATGTTTATGTTTTTTTTATCAAATTGTTTAACCAAGTCTTCAAAATCAACTGAAACACCTCTGCTAGATGAAACATTTGAAAAAAGAAAGGGATTCAAAGTGTCTGCAGCATTTTTGTCAAATCATAATCATTGTTCAAAGTGCTCAAATCCTCCAAGTCAAAGCCTCAGAATGCATGTTGAAACATGAATGACTGGACAACTGGACTGTAATGGACTGGTCAGATCCTGCATAATGTTTCTTGAAGAGCAGGAATAAAAGTCATACCTAGTACACCTTACCAAGCAACTTCAAAAAATGTACAAAGTAAAACTTCACTAAAATATCAGTTTATACCATATCAAATCACTCACCAATAAGCACATTCATCCAAATGGATAGGCTTCATCAGACTGAAACAACTTAATGGGATACTAAGATTCTTATGCAAACCATTAAAATCACATGTTTAAAAAACATTTACATAAGAATAAATAAAGTTAATACTTAATTAGTTTTTAAAGATTCTACCCTTTCACATTTATTTAGTTTTTAATTTTATTTTGAACTTGTTAACCGAGTTACAATACTGATCTGTCTGGACATACTTCAGTCTCATCCTGGGGTAAACATGATAGATACATGATCTATATCTATATGTGTGTGTTCATAGTTGGCTTAGGAAAATAAAGGCAATAGATAAATGACACTATGTACAGAATGACTGACAAAACACAGTACATGCATGCATAGTGGAAATCAGAGCTGTCATGCTAAAAGATTAATAAAAGTTAGAGTATGTAGAGGAAAGAGGGGTATGAAGAGGTTAAGTCATATGACGAGAGCGATAGCAGTTGCATTTTTCTATTCTCTTGAAATGTGCTTTTACTTCTGATCAGATAGGAAAAGAAGGGAGAGATTCTCACAGATTAGGACCAAGGACTAAAAAAGCATGGTCTGTGCAGTGAAGTCTAGTTTGGGGGGTTGGTGGAGAGAACATGAGTGGTTAAGATGCCTAAGGTTATTTGTTGGTGTATCTCTGAATAGTCTGGAAGCTAGTTGGAGGTTACTGTCATTGTTGATAAGTTTAAATACTCGAGAGGCAAGTAGGAAGTCAGCACCTTGCTTCACGGTTAGCTGTTTCAGTGGTTTTGCAGTGGTGTTTATTTATTGAGAAGAGTGTGATGAATTGGAAAATGGCATTTCAGATGGACTGAATGGTGGATATACTTCTTTTAGAAGCTGTAGCAATTAGAGGGAGACAATATTCTAACTGAGCCAGTGAGAAACATTTACCTATGGCATTTCTACAGTGTCTGGATAGAAAAGGAGAGAGTCTATTAGCCCAGAATAGGCGAGAGTTAATTTTTCGCATGTGTAGTCCAAGTGGAGTTGGATGGGATCCAACCAAATCCCTAGGTGTTTGAATGAAATTACATTTTCAGTAATGTTATTAAAATAATCAAGGATTTTTAGAGGCTTGGCAATACAAGTGATCTTTTGCCAATTGCCAAAAAGCATTGTTTTTTAGAGGAGTTTAGCAATAATTGTTTATTACTGACGCCTTGAATTAGGGAATGAAAATCAGCCTGAAGTTTGAGTTCAAGAAAAGAGACAGAGTGGTTGGAATAGAATAGGACCATGTCCTCAGCATAAAACAGGAGAGGAAGATGAGGTAAGCCAGAAAAAAGTTTGTTAATGTAGATAGAAAAGAGGAGATGTGCCAGAAGAGATCCTTCATGGACACTTTTCTGCAGACTGACTGATGTAGACATTGACAAACTGAAATCCATTGAAAAGTGACAGAGAAGTAGTTTTTGAACCAGTGCAGTGCATCATCACTAATGCCTGTTTCAATGAGGTGGTCTAAGAGAACTGAGTGACTGACAAAATAAAAGCTTTAGTGAGGTGAGGTCAATAAAATAGCTCCAGTGATTAGACTTTTGCCTATTCCAAGAAGAATGTTGTTGCTGAAGATAGCTATGGAAGTACTCTGACCAGACCAAAATCCATGCTGCTTTTGAGAGAGAAGGTAGCATTGAGCGAGTTGCAGGTAAAGTAACTTTTCCAGAAAAAGTAGGGAAAATAGAAATGGGCCAAAAGTGTGATGAATTGCAGATACTGGGTTTCTTAGGTAGAGGTTTTCAATGGCAAAACATACTTTTTAAGTTTAAAACTTTCTTTAATCCTAGTGTTTACAAGAATCATAAAATGTTTTCCAATAAAATTCCTTTTTAATACCATTTCCGGAACTTTTCCTCTACAATCTAAAGATGTGCCTTCTAAAACAGAAAACATACTTTTTAAAATGTATACATTCTGGGAGAAATCAGTATAATACATTTTGAGATAACGATTTCATAATAACTTATAAGTAACTACTTAGACATTTGCTCTAACCGATTATTTTTCCTTTGTATTAAGGTATCATTCTGAGTGAAGGTAGGATTCCACTCAGGACCAGAGTTTTTCCTGCATTTGACACTTCCATAGTGAGCTCCAGTATGTGTCTCGCCATGTCCCTCTGGGATGAGCACCACATCATTCGCATGTACAAGGGATACCACTAAGTCACATTCATATTTGCTTGGTGTGAGGAACTGAAAAGCCATTATAGTATCTGAATATATCGGATTCTGGAGAAACAACTAACTGTCACTCTGTCCTTTTCCAGTCTCAGAAGCATGGAATTGGTGTGCTTAATAGTGCTTAATAATGGAGTCACCAATTACAAGGACATTTTTGCTTGTACTCATGGGCTTAGGGGCAGTGGATGGTTCACAGTCTGCAGCCTGTTGCTGCCTGGTACCTTTTTATTTATGTGTGAGGGTCATGATGTTGCATTAGTAGATTTCTTCGGAGACGTTATCTTTCCATTTCTAGGAGGCTTGGAAGGTGACTTTTGATAGGGTCAGCAGATGTTGGTGTGATATGTTCACACCCTCATTTTTTTATAAATGCCAACTGCCTTGACTAGCAGTTAAAATCCTCCCCATTTGTTGTCTTTTTTCACAGGTAGCTATTGTCTGACTGCCTTAACTGATATACATCTGAGACAAGAGGATGGAGAACAGACCTCTGTTCTTCTCACTTACAATACTGAAAGAATGTGTTTCAGCAGAATTTTAAAATAATGCATTTCTTGGCAACATTCCATGCCACACTTCTGTATCTTGAAGGCAGACAGCACATATAGCAGCATTTGCATTTTGCTGTCTATGGCAACCAACCATTGTTCACTTCTGTAGCGTCAAACACAAAATAAAACAGAAAGTTAATAGGGGTAGCAGCAGTTGCAATTGTTTGACAGAAGGAAGCTGTGGCTTGTTATAAAGGAAAGGGTGAAAAGCTAATTGAATGTATTTCTATACATATATAAATCTTGTCGTGTGGGCAGGTGAAGTCAAATAAAATTCACCCATATCTTGCATAATAGTTACTATGTCCAGCATAATTACATCATCTTTATTTTCTCAACTTTTTAAAGTTAAAAATTCAGTTCACAGTATAAATTCAGTAAGGGCAGATGGATATCTCATGTCATGTGTATAGTAGGAACAAATACAACTTATGCCTCCTTCTTAATGGATTGCTTTAAATTAAAATTGAAAACAGCATGTATTTTTGAAGTTTTAATTAAGTTAAAGTAATTGTATTGCTGCATAATTTAAAGTACCTGAACCATGTAGGTTTCTCTCTTCTGTCAAAATGCCTGATTTGTGGGTTGATACAGGAAGGAGGGTGTGGCTGCTAGTTTTGCTGGCAGTTCAGAGTTTTTAAGCAATACAATGGAGATTAGCCTTCTTTTGTGTGAGGTTTGTGTTGTGTTCAAATTAGTGTGGTACACAGCACAACATATACAAGTAATACTCCAGACGAGAGAGGCTTCATGTCCCCACACTTTCTGCCTGAAATAAAAGAACAGTACCCTAGCAAATGCATGCTGATACATATACATAGCACATGCACAACAACATATACATATACATACATATACATTTCCTCTTGACTTAATTAGAAACAAAGCAGGAAGCAATTGCATTATAATGTGCATAATCACAAGGCTTTGTTTAGTTATGTCAGAAACCTGGGTGGAAACTCCCAGATATGCTCTGAGTTAGTGCAAAATGACAAAAAATACACTGAACCCACAGACATTGCCAACATCCTGGCAGACAGGTTCAGTGCAAACTTCTCCCCCCCCAAATGAGAAAATGACTATCCCAACAGAGTGTAGCCTCCCTGACATCACAGATGCACAGGTGAGAGCTGCCCTCTCCAAAGCAAAAAACACAGCATCAATGGGACCGGACGGTGTCCCGGGCTGCGTTTTAGATGAGCTCCAAGAAGAACTGAACCCTCACTTAAAATCACTGTTCAGTCAGCCTTTCAACAGGACATGTACCCAAAGAATGGCGTACAGCAACAGTGGTCCCACTCCATAAAGGTGGTGCCACAACAGACCCCGGAAACTATCGCCCTATAAGCCTAACTAGCCTGGTCTACAAAGCTATGGAGCGTATCATCATGGAATTCATAAACAAAGACATTGGGAACCTCCAAACACTGGATCCTACCCAATTCGGCTTTGTTAAGGGCAGATCTTGCCTCTTGAACCTGGTCAATTTCTTTGAAACAGTCACCAAGGCCATAGACGAAAGGAAGGTAGTCCACACAGCCTACCTTGACCTTGCAAAAGCCTTCGACACAATACCCCACTCAGGCATCATAAATAAGCTCACCAGCTTAAATATCAACCCCTATGTCACAAGATGGGTTGCAAACTGGCTTAGGGATAGAACCCACATGGTCAGAATTGCAGGTGCCATGTCAGACTCTAAACCAGTTACAAGTGGTGTCCCACAAGGCTCAGTCCTGGGACCTCTCTTGTTCGGTATATATTTCTCTAAGGTACAGGTTAACACAGGAGGACTATGGCTGACAAAGTTTGCAGATGACTGCAAACTGGGGGCCATAATTGACTTGCCGGCTGACACAAGCATCCTCCAAAAAGGTCTCACAGAGATGGATAACTGGTGCCAGAGCCATGGCCTAAAGCTAAATGCCAAAAAGTGCATAGTCATCCCCTTTGGGAAAAACAAAGTGCCCACAAATTACCACATAGGTGATAATCCATTAAGTACGGAAGAAGTAATTAGGAATTTGGGGACCCAAGTAGATTGCAATCTCTCCTTTGACAATCACATTGCCAAAGTGGTTAGAGAGACATTCTATATAGCCCACCTTATCACGAAGGGGTTCACATCTAGATCAAGAGAGGTCATTGTGCCCCTCTACTCATCACTCATCAGACCTATAATTGAATACAATGCCCCATTTGGGATGTACCTTACCTGACACCTGCTACAACTAGAAAGACCCCAAAAGTACCTCACCAAGAGGATCAAGGGACTCAAACAGATGCCCTACGCAGTTAGGCTAAAGAAACTCCAGCTCTACTCAGTTGCTTACCGCCTACTCAGAGGCGATCTGTGCCTGACGTATAAAGCCATGTCCAACCCAGAATTAATGGACATGCTCCACCTCAAGAAATCTAAATCCATCAGAGCTACACGCTCCAATGACTTAAACCTCAGCACAGAAATAAATAGAACATGCTGGAGGGACAGATTCATATCCCAAAGGCTCCCCTCACTCTGGAACAAAATCCCAATCCATGTCAGACAGAGCCCCTCAATGACCCTCTTCAAGAAGAATCTTGACGTTCGGATGGAAGATCATAAATTTACCCCTAGGATCTCTTCTGTGTCACTGCTAGACAGAGGCATGGTAAACTAACCTTAAATGGGCTATCTTCTGTGACCTACTATACAGAGGCACAGTCAACTAATCTAAGAAGGGTGGCGAAAGCCAAATACACTCTGGCTAGGCTTGTAAATGCCCTAGGGCAGATAGCCTAGTATCAACCTGTGAACCTATGAACCTATGCAGTAATGTAGTGGGTCCAACTAATAATACTTACTATGCTATTTCTGAAAGAAGCAATTATTTATATTGCTTCACAGGTAGCCTTTAGTACTGACCACTCTGTGGTAACAACAGTTTGAAAAAATGAGACATTAATGATTGTGTATATTTTATTTACAGATATGTTTTAATAGTGAGTCCAAAGATCCAGCCCTTCATATGGAATATTCCTTGCAGAGCTAAATTTTCAGTGATTTTTCTTTTGACTTTCTCCTGGTTAGGGGTCACCACAGTGGATCACCTGTCTGCTCATAATTGGCAGTGGAGTTTTACAGTGCCAAGTCACCAGCCTGGTACCCAACCTTCCACAGAAGGCACACATGCATGCATGCATGCACTCACATCGAGGGCCAATTTTATGTGTCCAATCCACCTACAGCATGTCTTTGGGAGGAAACTGGAGCAAACCCATGTGACCACAGGGAGGACATGCAGATTCCACACAGAAGGCACCCCAGCTGAGGATCGAACCAGAGAACCTCTTGCTGTGAGGCAGCAACGCTAACCTCTGCACCACTGCGGCTGCCCGAAATTTTCAGTGATTCTCAATGATAATATTATCATTATTTTTGTTTTTAATGGAATAGAGTTTCCTTCTTATATGTTCACAAATTCAGGAATGCAGGGGTTTTCTGAGGTGCTCAGGACAGCATGTGTGGGGATAGAAGGGTTTGTCTCAGTGGTCTGAACACATGCTCATCAGATGGATTTCCCTGTGGGATAGTTTGTATAGCTATCTGGATTAGGGGATATCAGCTGGTTATCCTTTTCAGGTGGGATGATGTTGAATTTTTCATTCACCTGGGGGGGGGGGTGCCAGCTTACAATACTGATCTGTGGAGGCCATGTTTTTTACCCCAAGTACTAGTTCATCACAAGCAGTCAGTCAAAACCACAGACTAAATCAAAGATGATATGCTGTGGTGTGAAGTTAACCACCACATCCCATACAAGGGGGAGACCTCTTCACCCCCCCCCCACGCACACACAGATTTACATTCTAACTCCAAAACAGATACATCTCAGGAAAGAACAACAATTTCTCTAATGTGGATATTTTGGTTTCAACTTGCCAGGCTCTGTAATAATCCTAATTTAGATGAACAATATAGCTACCAAGCACTGGTCTGGTCATTCATCTGTTTATGAGTATTGGTCAGTGTATCCAATTATCTGTGAACATTGTTCTAGTCATCTATCCAACTGTAGGTATTCCTCCCATTATACAGCAATATGCAGCTAGTCATGTGGTCGTGTACCCATTTATAAGTGTATATTAGCACATAAGGATCTCTCTAGTTCAGCTTAGACCTCACATTCCCAATCATCTACAACACTACTAGCACTGGTTTAGTGGTGCACCTGCTGTATTTATAAATATACTGGCACACACTTGTGACAACACTGAGTTATGCCTGTTTCTTCTGGAGTAAGTCTTTCATTCATTGGTACTGGTTCAGCTATTGTCAGTGACCTTGAAGCAACCATGGTGGGTCTCTCCAGGTTATGAAACTTAAGGAATAAAATGCAATTTTCATAAGGCAAAGTTTGTGATTCTGCAATTAGTCTGGTCAGCCAAAGGGCTTACTCACACTTTACTATCCATTCTCACCCAGAGTTATCCTGTTGAATCAGCAAGAGGTTCAGTAGAAACTTATGACAGTGAGGCAATAGTCTTAAGCGTGACCTCAAGCATGCCGTTTTTTTGAGGCTGTGTCATCTCACATCCAGTCTCCATCTTGTATGGATTCTCATCAAGTCAACGTTTGCCAGACATATGACCATATTCTCATTGTTAGTTGAAAGCATATGTCAGTCACTTTGAAACAGCACTCTGTAACAGCAAAGGCTAGTGCAGAACTACTATTGTATTATATCTAAGTCACTTTGAGACAACACTGTAACAATAAAGTTGTGCGCAGTACTAATGCTATATTATGATGTCTATGTCTGCTTCTGACAACAGTCTGTGACACCCCTTTGCAGAACTAGTAGTCTTTTATGATGTCCAGGACACTTTGTGGCAACACTTTGAAACACCAAAGCCATCTGCTGAATTAATACTGCATTATGATGTCTAGGTCTAGACAATAATCTGTAAAAACAAAATCCTGTACAGGACTCATATTTAATTATGATGTCTAAACTTCTTTGGACAACACTCAGCAGCAAAAGCCCTGTGCATGAGTTCTGCAATATTCTGTCAAAGTCTATTTGTTAACAGGACACTGTAATAATAAAGCCGTGTGCAGAGCTGTTACGGCATTATGATGCTAGCCAGTCTGTGATAACACTCTGAAACAACAAAGATCTGTGCTACACTAATACTGCATTGCATTGCCATTTTGTGAGTACTGTGTAACAACAAAGTCCTTTGCAAAGCTAGTATGGTCTTATAGCCATAGGATCATAGAAAATGCAAAACAATTGAGGTACATGACCACATATGGCCTGCCTCTTGCTACACCCCCTTCTCAAGAAGGTAAAGCCAAGACCATCACAAGGACAATTTACAGGTACCAATCCAGCCACTAAGGATTAATCTGAAAAATGCTAGGATTTACTTTCTGTAAATTACAGTGGTTGTATGTTCCAAAGGTCTCTCCAGCATATTACATTTCCCTGCTGTGGGAGATTTAAGTCCCTAATTCTGATATTACTAGATCTACTTGACTAGAAGGGATTCTGACATCAGGGTGATCAGAGTCCCTAACTGCACTTAATGCAAGGCATAGATTACTGTACAAGATACTATAAGGAAATCAGTACAATGATAGCACTTCAACCTTTCCTGGTAGCAAAGGGACATTAAGCCAATAATCTTCTTGGTAAGGAGCCTCTGGCGCCTTTCCAGTTGTTTAATGTGCATAGAAAGGTACATCCCAGTGGTGGCATTGTACTCAGTAATTGGTCTAATTAGTGCACACTGAGTAGGATGATAATTTCATTTGACATGCATGATAGTGCTTTTAAACATTACTTGTGCCAAACAGGAAGATTTTCTGACTAATGGAATATTGACTAGGCCCCTAGATCCTTGACTACATTATCATTGTGAAGTGGGTTATTGGTGAAACAACATATAGAAGGACAGCACTCTGTATCAACAAACCCCTATACAGAAATAGTACTGCATTATGATGTCAGTCACTCTGTGACAATATTTGAAACAGTAAACTTGGGTAGAACTGGAAGTCTATTACGATGCCTAAGTTACTTTGTAACAACAATCTTTAACAAAGCCCTGGCCAGAACTAGTAAAGTATTACAATGTCTAAGCCATGTTATGACAACAGTCTCTAACAGCAAAGCTCTCTTCAGACTAGTATTATATTATGATAAATTAATCACTTCGAGGCAACATTCTCAATAAAAAACAAAGCCCTTTGCAGAATGTGCACTTTGTGTTGTCAGTCAGTTTGTGACAACATGTTGCAACAACAAAGCCTATACATAATTAGTGCTGCATTACCTTGGGAAAACACTTCTTAACAACAGAATCCTCTGTCCCACACTGAAGCTGTTGAAAACTAAACCCCTTTGTACAGATTATTAGGTCAAAAACTCTGGAACAGTGTTCTCCCACAAATAAAAGACACATCTGGGCAGATTCAATAAATCCTACACAGTCCACTAAGACTGTATGCATGTCACAGTAGCACACTGTTTTGTATTCAGTAACTGGCTCCATGGTGTGTAGAGCCATGCTACCACAGTAAACACCATGGCATGCTAATTACAGTATAAGCATTTGAACTGTATGTTAATCAACCAATCCAAGATGGAGGAACTAATCAACAAGCTATAAAGCAACTGTGTAGACTCAGTGCTGGTTTTCCCTGTGAAGTCCAAAAGCTATTAGAATACAGCCATGGAATGCAGTCTACCCATGCTTTAATTCATGTGTTTGTGCAACATATGCTGTGCATACATGCAACATCTATGCTATTGCTGCTGCTAATAGACCACAGCTAAGAAGGAGAAAGGTTTTCAGACCCCGGTTAACTTATCACAATATGCATGAGGTGGAGATTGTACAGTGCTACAGGGTATATAGACACACACTACAGGAAATCTGCAACCTCTGTTGTCCTCAACTCAGACCCAGGACAAACCGAGGGGAACCAATACTAGTGGAGACAAAGGTATGTGTAATACTGTTCTAGTGAATTTACATATTATACTCCAAGATATAAAAACTGAGCTAGGCTAGACAGAACTTACATTTCACAGGAACATGTGCATTTAATTGAAGGTCTTGATACTCACCCAATAACTATTTCAGATCATGCACCAATAATAACTAAAATAAAAGCACTGGGTAATGAAATAAAAATGAGACATTGGTGCTTTCCCACCTATCAGTTGAAAAGACAAGAATTTAAGGAATGGGTAGTGGAGATTATTCAACAGCTGTCAGAGAAGTTAGACATTTCTTCTGAAAATATAGCTAGGGAGTGGGATAAAATTAAGGTGGAGTTTAAAAATAGGGTGAAAAAAGAAAGGGAGCTATTGTTAAAAAAATAAGAATTATTTAGAGGGACTGATAAATGTTAAAGTGTTGCAGAAAAGAGGGAATCTCACAGAACAAGAAGAGGATCAACTGCAGAATGCTAGGCACAAAATAAGGGATTGCCTCCATAATATGCACGAGCTTAGAAAGATTACTTTTAAGCAACTGTTTTATTCCAAAATGTTTTATTCATTTTATAACACAGTGGGCAGGATTCACGAAGCCTCCGTGTAAGAGTTACAAGGCTTACACGGAGGCTGCAGTTAAATGGTGTGATGTCAGCATGCCATTCATATGCATGAGGGCATGCTGAATCACACCTAAGGTTAACACGGTCCGTGTAAGACAGTAGGGGGCGTGTCCGTAGGGCGAGCCCTGCAAACGGACATGCCCCCAGAAGAGTAAAAGTCCCGAAAGTAAACCCCCATGACAGAGTCCGTGTAAATGTGAATAAACACAACACAACACATGCCCCCACAGACTATGAACATAAAATGTATAAATGAACATCTTATATTTTTTTTATAAGTTGTAAAGATGTTTGCCCATGAGTGCGCTCGTTTGCGCGGGCATGCCCGACGCTTAGCCACAGTTAGCAGTCAGTGGAAAAGCATATAAGAACTAAATATGCAAAGTAAGCCAAGAAGCAATAGCGTAGTGGTAGAGACGTTGGCTGAAGAGGAGGCAGTCATGGTTCGAGCCCCCACAACATCGATTTTTATTTTTAGTGAAATAAGCACGAAACAATTCCCTGACATATATGTACATATATAAAATTATATTTTATGTAAAATGTAATGAAATGGGCCATGTATTTTGAAGAAATGTGAGATAATAAAAAATAAAAAAAATGTCAGATGTGTCTATAGCTGAGCTACACTCTAACAAGTTGAGTATATCTGCCCGTAGGTGAGCAGTGTTTTAACAGGTGTAAAATGAGTGCCCGTAGTTGAGCAGTGGTTTAACAGGTGTAAAATGAGTGCCCGGGGTTGAGCAGAGTTCTAACATGCTGAAACTGTGTGCCCATAGCTGAGCTGAGCGTAATATGCGTACTGACAGCCAAACGACACGTAAACCAGCGTAACCCATTTGCGCGGAGCTGCGCACCGCGCCAACAAGCTAACCGGCAGGCAACGTTGAGCAAGCTGTATCAAAACTGCCTTTACACAGACACACCTCCTAGCCTGTGTAGACAGTCATAAAATATAAAAAGCAATGGCCAGGCTTGAACTCAGGACACCATGCACCATAGTCAAAGTACTGAACCACTAAGCCATGACAGGTGCTCTTAGAAATGCAGTAATAGCATATATATAGGAATGAATGGAAAGAGGAGCATGACAAAGCAGGTTTTGTGAAGCTGATACAATTCCAAAATGGCCAATCACAGATAAGTGCAGGAAAAACAGCATATATAAGCCCCATAGGCGGGAATACACAGCATAACCGATTGTGGAATCGACTTGCAGTCAGGATGGCAGGTGTAGGAGTGGGTAGTTGCTTCCGAGCACAGAGGTGGGGCGTTGAGGAGTCCAAATATATGGTTTGGCTCCTCATCCATGATCATGAGGCCCAACTCATGCAGGGCCAGGTCCTGTGGAGAGCATATAGGGCTGAGGCATGGGACCGGTTGGCACATGATCTCACCAGTGCCACAGGAATACCAAGGACTGGTGAACAGGTCCATCACCACCATGCGGACCTGAAGAGATGGAAGCAGGACCAACTGAATCGTTGGATCCAGGAGGCCCGGCAAATGCCCAACGCCCCACTACTGAGTAAGTTACATGTAATTATTTATGTAAGAAAGTAACCTAGCTGATATTATGGAAATGTGTATTCCAATATTACTTTATTTATATTGCAGCTGCAGGTGTCCGTTCTGTGAACCGTCAAGCCTATGCCGATAGGCTGGTGCGGTTGCGCCACCAGGCAGGTCAGTAATTCTCTCCCTGTAACTGTAAAAAAATATATGTATGACAGCTTGCAAAAGAGTGCAGTGTAGTCACTTATTAATAAAATGTGCAAGTAACAGTGTAAGAGAGTTTTCAAGTATTGTTTGATTACAAAAGTGTGATGCAGCCTGTAATCCAAAAATAAAAATGAAACAAGTCTGAAATAAAGATGTCCCACCTGTAATATAATAGTACATAACCTGCAGCAGGCTGAAAAGTACAGCTACAGAAGCTGAGTAAAACATGTGTGAAATACATCCCTGTTTAAATTCTGAAACATGACACAAGTGAGACTGTTGGAAAGGATTGTTATAACTAAAAGTAAAACATGTCAATAAAGCCTAGAATTAAGTACCATCCTGAATTGTAAAAATAAAACAAGTGAGAGAGTGTGAGAAAGAGGTATGAATCCACCAATAAAGTAGTAATAACTCCTGAATAAAGAATACTGCAGTCAGTACAGAATGAAATGAATGTGACAGGCAGAACCAAACAGCCACATGTGTTGAAAAAAGTACTGAAGCTGGAATGTGTGTCCCAAAATCTGGATATGTTGCTCTTAGTTTGCAATATGCAGATAGTATGGTTGTATGAAATACCAAACATCCACAGTTGTCTATAGCCATATAAAGCAAATGTAGCAGGATGATGTAGCTGAACAGAGCCAGATATGAATGTGTATGAATAAATATGAAATGTATATTGATGTAGCAGTAACATTCCTATCACCAACCTGAATAAGTTGTCACATAGGAAACTATATTCAGACCTGTAGTGTGTATATATCTGCAGCTAGTAGAAATGTACAGCATATGTATAGGTATTTGAAGTTGTTAATGAAATATTTCTTCACCCTACCCTATAACCACAAATAATCTATTCCACGTGAAATGGGTATGTGTATTCACAATTAACACCCCTGGACATTTGTCCTGTTGGTTCATACATATTTGCATGCACGTTGATGCATGTGCCCTGTTCATACATCCAAACCTGATGGCCTGTTGCCATCAATCAACCCTGCATGTTGTTGGATTGTGTATTGTTGTTCAGATTATGCATGTGTTATGCTTGCTGTTCAATGGCTTGAATTTAAGGGTGTTTGGTTAATGGGAATACTAATGCATGCTGTTACAACTAATTGTGAATGGTATTGTACATTACTAACCCAAACTGTCATAAAATAATGCAAAACATAGGACGACAGGGAAGGCGGGTTCCAGCGGACCCACCTCTCCCACCTCAGCTGGCGAGTGCACCTGGCAGTAGTGCCCAGGCCGGACCCTCCTCTGGTGGCCCTGTGCCACCTGCAGATGGAAGCGCTGCAGGGGATGGGGCCCGTCCCCCCTCTGCAAGCGTGGCTGGAGGAGAACATCCACTCACCCTCCGTAGTGTTCGGACTGTGGTGCGTAGGGAGATCCGGCATGCTGTGCTTGGGCCCCTACGCCAGCTTGAGGCATGGGTGGCACAACTCACGGGTGTGCCTGCTGCCCGGCCTACTCAGCCCCCATCACAGCCCCGTCCTGGGCAGTGAAGGCACAGTGGCAACTGCCCATGGGTGGGGATCTCAGTTCCACTGTTGCCATCTGTGGGCTCATGGGCTCAAGATATCCAAACATCCATCCCCGTCAATTGTGTAACCCCCCCACTTGTCATACACCACCCCTGTATGCATCTTGTTTGTCTTGTCTGTTAGCCTCCCCTACCTACCTCCCCAGCTATACTGACTTCCTGTACCTGACATACCACTCTCACACTCGCCCATTTTGCACACATTTCTGCTGGACATGTAAACTGGCAATTACAATTGGCTGTACAACAAATATTATTGTTGTCCTCACACCTCTCTCAGGGGTGGAAGGTTTCAAATTTCACACCAAATTACAAACATATGCACAGCTGTTGCTGACGAAGAAATGGGCAGCTATGGGCCTTTCCTACATCCCTCCTGCAAAACCCAAGCTTGTTTTCCTACTGTCCTACCCTCTTTGTGCCCCCTTTTTCACCACTTTCCTATCTCCCCATTTTCTTTTCTTTAAAAGAAAATAGCGCTAGGGTTAGCGAGAGTAAGCATGCACCACCTGCACATCACAAATGGTGAACTAATACATATGCTTGAAATAACCCTCAGTCACAACTGCAGAATATCAGAATATGTCATTGGAGTAACCCACTGCTATGTACCATTCCATGAGGCTGATAAAAGATGCTCCAGAGAGTATCTGAGGCCTGCTCAGCAGCATGATCAAATACCCTTGTAAGTGTCAAGGCCCACACCATGGCCAGACCACACTGCATGCAGTAACACCCTACCACAACAAACACATAGGGAATTGCTGCCCAAACAGATTTAGTAAGCATTACAAGCTGTGAATGTAAATGGAAAATAGGAAAGCCATAGCTACACATTACAGGAAAGACACCTAGCAGTCATACAAGGAGTGAATGTAAAGGCCAAATATTGAAGCCATAGCAACAGATTGCAAGAGCCACTGCTATATACCAGTTACACCACAATCCCCACAGGAAAGCACACACACCCATATACACAGTATTACTAGTCGTAGGTGTCAGTTTACATACACACGGAGAAGAGGACACTAGAGGTAGGAATACTCAGCTTACAGAACAACATGCATTGCAGTGTCTACGACACAGCCTGAAATATGAGAGACATACCAACCCTTACACTCACAGAACAGTGTCCACAGCAAACCAGCATGGTCCCCACTCTGATAATTTGAAAGGGCTATGCCTACCTAACAGACCTTTTTATAGCACAGTCCTGTAATCACAGTGAGAACTGCAATCACTACACAACAGGCTGCATGCAATTAGTAAATGCTGGCTAACAATTGGTGCAGAGGCCATCACATGGACATGTGCAGATACCTACAAAAGCATCCTGTACTCCCAGTCCACAATGCAATACGTTCATTGCACCCGCTGGAGGTAGAGAGAGAGAGAGAGAGAAAGAAAGAAAGAAAGAAAGAAAGAAAGGAAGGAAGGAAGGAAGGAAGGAAGGAAGGAAGGAAGAAAGAAAGAAAGAAAGAAAGAAAGAAAGAAAGAAAGAAAGAAAGAAAGAAAGAAAGAAAGAAAGAGAAAAAAAAAACCTGTAACAACAAAACAAAGAGGCTGACAGCAGGCCAAGTAACTGCAAGCCTACTCAAACAGCTGCAACAAACACAGGTAATGTAAAGTACTACTATAATACTTTAATTACTGTGAACCCTCCAGATGTGTTATTGGTCTGTATCTATGTATATAAAGATGTGCATAGGGCCGGGGACATACTGCAACTGTCACTGAAGGCTCCACATACATATGTATGTGACAGTAGCTATGTGCACATAGCAATGTAGGTTGTAGTGCAATGTACAAGTAGGTTGTACAGTAATGGATGTTCAGCAGTACGTTACTGTGTGTATACATATGTGGATCTAAAAAGGAGTATATATATATATATATATATATATATATATATATATATATATATATATATATATAAAAACTGTGTATACGTATGTATATCAAGATATGTATGTATCTATATATATATAATATGCATATGTGTATACATAGATAGAGAGGGATGTAGAAATACATAGACATATATAGTTTCACAGTGTCATAGTTTAGTACTAGGCTATCTGCAGACAGTATATAGAATAGATTTATAAACCTGCGCCTCTGTATAGTAGTGACACAGTGAAGACCCCCCTACATAATAGCATTAGTTTACTGTGCCTCTGTCTAGTAGTGACACAGAGATGACCCCTGCTGTAAACCTATGATCTCCCATCCACTCGTCAAGAATGCACATGAAGAGTGTCAGTGAGGGTCTCTGCCTAACATGAACTGGGATCCTGTTCCACAGTATGGGAAGCCTCTTAGTGATGGATCTGTCTCTACAGTATGTCCTATTCATATGTGTGCTGAGGTTTAAATCTGTAGCTGTTGTGGTTCTGATGGATTTAGATTGTATGAGGTGGAACATGTCCATCAATACCTGATTGGACATGGCCTACTACAACAGGCACAGATCACTCCT